>NW_006399874.1:10021686-10022800 GCF_000299155.1 Elephantulus edwardii
CTATGCAACACACAGGAGGATGATTTAAAAAATACTACATAACTTGGGAGAGACTAGAGTTCATCATACTGAGTGAACTAATACAACCTCACAAGGACAAATACTGATAAGACCATTGTAAAAATAGAAAGTAATAAAGTATGTATAGAAGCTCAGTGTGGGAAAGTGTGGGACAGACGGGTGAGGATGGCTAAATCATGAGGTCACACAATTTGATGGATTGGGGAAGGAGGTACAGGAAATTGAAAAAATCCATCAACAGGGACCTAGAAAAATAGGTTAATGATGGGCATAGTCAAATGGTGATTAGCTTTATAAAATAAAATATAAGAGGATGATTGTATGAAACATAATGTCAATAAAGGAGAATATAAAAGAAATAAACAAAAAAAAACAACAAGCAGTTCTTCATCTTCTTTCAAACTCTTGACTTCTTTGAATATTCACATCTTAAATAAATATAAATAATTTCTTTCATCCTAATGTAATGTCAAGATGAGTAATAAGTAATTTTTCAGGCAAAATTTATTATTACAAATTTTTATTTACCATTAAGCATATGTTAGTACACATACCTACTTACTAATAAAGATTTGATGGTGACTTTACAAAACAAATATTTCTTTTTTCACTTATGAGTTTATGTAGTATCAGGTAAATTAGCAATTGGAGTTGCTAACTCTATTTGGACTCACATATATCAGACATAAGAAGGATAAGGCCAACACATTCTCCAAGGAAGCAAAAGATTGGGATATTTTTAATAAAATTTATTAATTATTATATTAACAAACATTTATAGAGAAGTTAGATTTTCATTCATTCCTTGTTGCACATTTTACTGCTTAGCTCTCCCTTTCCCCTCCCCCAGTTCACTTTTTTAAAAAAATATTCTTTCACTGTTGCACAATTACCTACCTTTTCCCCATCCCAGTCCTTTTTACAATGATCTATCTCTTATGCTGGTGTGCTGTCATATGTGGTGGTTGTTGTTGATTGCCTTCGAGTCGAGCACAACTAATAACAACCCTATGAACAAAATGCCTGAAGCCCCTCTATAACTATTGACATTTATCAAAGTTCATAGAGTTCCCAGAGACATGTTGCTTAGGAA
>NW_006399874.1:10036166-10038165 GCF_000299155.1 Elephantulus edwardii
ACTACAAATGCTGGTGAGGTTGTGGACAAATTGGAACTTTTATTCACTCTTCGTGGGAGTGTAAAATAGTATAACCACTATGAAGGCAATATAGCACTGTCTCAAAAAGTTGGAAATAGAAATACCATTTGACTCACAAATTTCATTACTGCAAATATATCCTAAGGAAACCAGAAATGCCACCCATAAGGATGTATACACACTTATGTTTAGTGCTGTGTTGTTCATAATAGCAAAGAGATGGAAACAATAACCCAAGTGCCTATCAACAAATGAACGGATAGAGAAGCTGTGGTATATTCACACAATGGAATGCACTGAAAAACAAGGAACACATAAAACAAAATGAGTAATCTTCGAAGACATTAT
This sequence comes from Elephantulus edwardii, assembly GCF_000299155.1. Lineage (NCBI taxonomy): Eukaryota > Metazoa > Chordata > Mammalia > Macroscelidea > Macroscelididae > Elephantulus > Elephantulus edwardii. Next base: position 10,036,536 of record NW_006399874.1, read on the forward strand.
GTTGAGTGAAATACCTCAGTCATAAAAGGACAAATACTATATAGTCCCACTGTTATAAAGCAGGACTGACATGGCAATTGGGAGAAACTAAGAAAAGAGGGGAAAAATAATGTACACTGCATTGGAACAGATGAGGGAAAGAACTATTTAAAAGGAATATATGATTAGATATTGTTTGCATGACAACAGTCCAGAACAAGAGGTGCATAGAAGTGTGCACTGGCAGAGGTAGAAGGTGAAAGTGGGGGGAAGAAATTGTGCAACAATTAAATAATTCTTTTAAAGATAAAAGTGAACTGGGGGAATATGGGCAAAAATGTGCAATAATAAATGGATATCCAAATTCTCAGTAACCTTTCATTAAAATACTAATTAAAAATTTAAATTTTAACCATTAATCTTTTATGTTTCTATTGTTGTCTATGTAAAGAGACAATCTTCTCCCCTTGAACTATAGAGTGCCTTTTTCCTCCCCTCTTTTTAACAAAGTAAGATACATTCTTCTATGACATTTCTCATTTCAGAAGCAGAACTTTTAAAGTTCATTATCTTTGGAAATCCTTGAGGCATCCAGAGATGGATTTACTGAACTTTAGACTCTTCACTTCCTTGAATTTTTGGGAATCCTTCAATTTTAAAAAATACTTTCAAATATGAGCTCCAATCTCTTGTGTCTGAACTCTTTTAGTTTATTATAGATTCATTTTAGGTCTAAATGAAAATCGGTTTGCTGTGATGCAACTGACATTATAAAATAGCTAATACTTTGACTAAAGATTTGAAATCAGCTCTAGGATTCATACGGCCCCTTATTTGTTTGTATATTCTTGTCTGTCTGGTATAATAATTGTTACTATTCTTTTTGTTATGTACCTTTAAGTTGATAACAACTCATAGCAACCCTATGCTCTGATCTCTGTCCTACCTGGAGCCAATCTCACAGTCTCTGACACATATAACTCCATTATTCTGGTAACTGTGTCATCCAGGGTCTTCTCCTCTTGTGCTTTCTCTCCATCCTTCCAAGCATGATGTCCTTCTCCAAGGACTTGTTCCTTCTGGCAACATGCCTGAAGTATGTGACACAGAGCTTTAAAATCCTTGCCTCTAAGGAGCAACTTGGTTTCATTATTTCCGAGACAAAACTGTTTGTTCTTGTAACAATTCATGGAATGTCCAACACTCTTCCCCAACACCACAACTCAAAGGCATCAGTTATTCTTCTATCATCCTTAGTCATTGTCCAGCCCTCTGATGCATAAAAGTAATTTCGAAGACCATGGCTTAGATTAGGTACACTTTAGTCTCCGTTAAGACAGACAGAGGAAGGAAGGAAGGAAGGAAGGAAGGAAGGAAGGAAGGAAGGAAGGAAGGGTCACCAGAGGTACAGTCTCACTGCAGTAAGAGTGGCAAAGTTTAACAGGACAGCAAGTAATAAATGCTGGAGAGGATGTGACGAGAAAGGAACTCTTATACATTGTTGATGGGATTGTAAAATGGTGCAGCCATCTGGAAGGCAGTATGGAGCTTCCTCAAAAAGCTGAACTACTTGGAATATATACTGAGAATATGAGAACTGAGACACAAACTGAGATTTGTACACCAGTGTTCATAGCAACATTATTTACCA
>NW_006399874.1:10038715-10057857 GCF_000299155.1 Elephantulus edwardii
GGAGTCATGCTCAACTTGACAGCAACTAACAATAACATTTTAAATGAGAAAAGATTTCTAGATTAAGCATTCCGTTGTAATGCTTGTTTAAATTAATATATTAAAACCTCTACAAAATAGCAAGACATAAAATTCCTACCCTTTTCCTATATTTTAAGTTGTTGTTGTTGTTGTGTACCATAGAGTTGGCATCAACTTGTAGCTGACCCTCCAATAGATTTTCAGAAGTAATTAATCACACAGAAGGAGACTGCCCAAAATTGTAGTGTCAAATTTCAACTCTTATCAGTTTTCTCCTTGGCTGGCTACTATCTACAACTTTATATGTCTTCCTGCTCCTCTTATAACACTTTGTCTGAATTTCACTTTTTTCCCCCTTAAACATCAACCCAAACCGCCAAAACACCTTGTTTGAAAAGTCATTAAAAATTTATCCAGATGTACCAAGGAAGATCTCCTTAAATGAGTTCACTTTTTAAAAGACTTTTCTCAAGTCCCAGAGGACCATTACAAATTTTCTGAAAAATTCTTAACAAAGTTCTTGCTAACACTGAACAGTCTGGGCTCCCAATTTATAACAGCTTGTTCATATGTTTACTGGCTCAGAAGAAGGCAAGTTATACCTTCCAGGTACAATAGAAAGATCCTGAAGACATTCTAGCCTTAAATACTGAGAAGCTGAAAAGTTTTGGACATATATTAGCAACTGTTTACTCATGATATTGAGTCAAATGGTTGCTAGGTGCCCTAAAGGTTTTTCTTCTACTATTTGATTGGATTAAATTTACTATTATAAGCTAAACAGAGATGAAAGTCTTTATGACTATTAAAAGTAAATGCTCTAGAAATTTTCTGAACACTGGCTTCACTTTTGACTACATCTAGTGCCTCCAATACTTTAATGCTGTATTCTTATCTGATCTTATTATATTTGAGATGTCAGCAAAAAAACTATTAATTAGAGTATTAGGCAGCTCCTAGTGATAAGATGACCAATTTGGCTTATAAACTTTCTTAGCCTCTTGAAGTCAAAGAGTTCCTAAGACTTATAAATGAATGACTCCTCAGTAACAACAGTTACAACCATCTTGTCAAAAGAAGAAAAAAAAACCACAAACAAATCTTCTAATGAAACAAACATAAGTATTTTCCATACTTTTAAAAAACACAATCTTTATAAAAAGGAATGCTTTAAGTGAAAAACTAAAAGACTGAATACTTTCAATTTCATTTTATTGATACTTGTTCTTCTACAAGAGAGATATAATAAGTGTATGCCTTTAACTAACTGAAATTATTCACTCACCATTTAAGAGGCTTAAAGTCTAAATCCAGAGTTCCTGTTTTTGGGAAGAGTTTTGTGTTGTTTTTTTGGTTGTTGTTGTTTGTTTATCCATCCCCCCACCCCCACCCCACTGTTGGCTATGGAGGAAAATCTTCTCATTTCAACAAGTGTAAGCCTGCAATTCCTGGGAAATCCAGGTTTCTTGGAATTACTATTTCACTATAACTAGGAAGTTCTGCTGTTGGGCATCCTAGATCCAAAGGAGTTGCTCTGCTCCTGCTCCTCTTTCTTAGTGGTACTGAAATCTCCTATCTCTGCTTATTTCTTTCTCCATTTTTTTTCTTATTAAAGAAAAGATATTGCAAATCATGCTTCAAAGAATCTTTCTTTTTTATCTGATCAAGACTGTGGCCAGATAAAGAGCACTGTATCTCAACATAATCCCTTTATGTTGAACTAAGGCTGATCTTCTCAGGATGCATTATGAAGGGTATTTGTTGTTGTTGTCTAAAAAGAGCAAGAGCCATGTAGAAGTGATCATATCTGACCTTCACCAACTTCACAAAGGGCAGCTATTTCTGGTAACAAAAGCAGTAACACAAAACCAATCCCCATGAGGTTAGACATGCTCCCATACCTCTTTCTACTCATCTAAACACCAACATTACTACTTTTACTGCTTTACTGGTCCAAAATCCAATAGAATGACACATTCTATGTTCATATTTCTGCCCATCCACACGGTAAAGTCAAATTAGATAGCTAGAAAAGCCATTTTGAACACTAAACTTTATATACCACACACCGTTGGGTGTTGTTGAGTTGGAACACTAACACATAGCCTATCTGCCAGTTGGTTTTCAGAGGCTACAAATCACATGGGAGGAGATTGTCCCCTCTAAAGAAGTTAATGGATTTGAACCATTGGCCTTTGGGTTGGTAAGACAACTCATTACTCAATATATTGTTATTGTTGTTGTTGTATACTGCTGAGTTTGAAGTCACCCATAGCTGATCCTTCAGCAGGTTTTCAAAGGCAGTTAATCACATGGCAGTTAATTGCCCATCTTTTTCCCAAGGAGTAGCTGGTGGATTTGAATCATGTGCCTTTGGGATTGGAGCACAGTTTCTTGCCACTTGTTTTTCTTTTGAAGACGTACAGGGTGTTTTTGTTTATTTGTTGGGTTGTTTTGTCCCCCCCACCCCCCAATTCTGATTCCTTGTAAATCTGTTTGGTATAACAATTTTTCCAAATTTAATTGACATTTATACTTTAATAAAGATGGGGAAATATTCTTGAATCTATCTGAATCTTAAGCAATTAGACACTGACTTGGAATTAGACATTATTCAGGAAGAAGCCATTTTCTATCTGTGTGTACTTTTCATTCTTCTCCAAAATTAAAATTTGCTTAATTCTCTCCATTCTGACATATTTTCCTAGGTTTTGAAGACTTATGGACTCATGTCTTCACAAATGTAGGTAAAATTTGATCAGCTGAACCAGATAAAATTCATAAGTATATCAAAATCTCTGCCAAAATTCCCAAGTATTCACTCAAACAAGAAGTGAACGAAGAGTGAGATATGATTATACAAATTTCCTCTCTGAAGCTTTATCTGCCCCTCTTATACAGATGGCATAACCTTGCTTGCTGAAAGTGAGGAGGACTTGAATCACTTGCTGTAAAAGATCAAAGATCATAACTTTCAACATGGATTTATATCAATGTCAAGAAGATAAAAATCCTTGCCACTTGACAACATCATGATAGATGGAGAAAAGATTTAGACTATCAGTGACTTTATCTTTCTTGGATCCACAATCAGCACACCTGGTACTAGCAGTTAGAACATCAGGAGACACACTGCAATGAGAAAGTCTGTAGTAGGGGACTCTTCAAATTATTGAAGACCAATGATATTAGTTTGGGGACTAAAGTATGCTTGATTCAGGCTGTGGTCTTTTCACTTGCTACGCATCTGAGAGCTAAATAAAGAATAAGGATTACAGAAGAAGAACTGGTGCCTTTGAGTTGTGGTACTGGATAAGAGTGCTGAATATCCCATGAACTACTTAAAGATCAATCAGATATGCCTTAGACAAGCTGCACCCAGAGTAATCCTTGGAGACAAAGATAATTAAGCTACATCTCACATACTTTGGGCTTGCTGCTAGGAGAGATTATTCATTGGAGAGGGACTTCATGCTTGGGAAGGCAGAGAGATGGTGAAGGGGAAGAAGAGTCTCAACCAAATGGATTGACACAGTCATGCAACAATTAGCTTGAATATGTCAGAGATCGTAAGGACAGCACAGGGTTCAGATTTGTTGTTCATAGCATAGCTAGGAGTTGCATTAGACTTGTCAACACCTAACAACAACATAAATCCTTCTAATACTGTTTTATAAAACAGTTATAAAACAAATATTAATAATAGAAATGGAGAGTTCCTCAAAATTTGCATGCAGTCAACAATATCTCCACTCCCAGGTCACTGGGACTTCCTAATACTCATTTATTAGTTTATATGCAACTCAATTTATGATTGTAGATTTTTTAATATTAAAATTTGTGTCTACTGATAACACCAATATTCATTATTTAACTTCAGAAAATCTTTTAGAACACCAAAAATTAGCCCAAGCAGGAAAGAAATTATGGAATAGAAAAAAACAAGCTTGTTACTAAATCATGGGCTGAATTTAAAACTGTTTTATCCAATCCCATGAGACTTCTTATAGTACAAGTCTTATTTGAAAACAAGTTTTCACATGGATCAAGATTAAATGAATGAGAATCTTAATAAACACACAAACAAAAACTTTGGAAATATTTTTCCAAATTCCAAACATATTTTCATCATTTATCTTATTTTTCTCTTGCTATATTGCCGGGGGGGGGGGGGATAAAATCTTATCTGGATAATTGTCTTCTTCTCAGGTTTATGCTTAAATGGAAGCTAGATTTTACTGGTTTTACAACCTCAAATGATTAGAAATATATGTTCATAAAAACGTATAAATATTTTCAATTGAATTGAAGCTTTCCCATGTGATACTATGCAGCTTTGTTCACAAGTAAAGCCCCGAAAACATCTACACACATTGGGAGAACAAAAAATTCTTTGAAGTGTTAAGGGTATTAATTTACCTGGTTAAGTAATCCCAAAACTGTATCAAGTTTTCCCATTTACCAAAGGCTACAAAGCCTCTGTCAACTTTATACTTAGTTTAGTAAGGAGAATGAATAGAATAAGAAATGTCAAAAAGGTAAAGTTTGGGGAAATTTTAAATTTACTCTGGAATAAGATCCTTTCCTTAATTCTTTTAAATCTGAATTCCACACAATTTAGATCTCACAAATTTGTTGATTATGCACCATGGAGCAGGTCCAATTTATATTTAGAACCACAATTAACACCTTTGGTATCAGCATTCAGGAAATCAGGAGACATATTGCACTAGGAAAGTCTGCAGTTAGTCACCTCTCCAAATTATTGAAGAGTAATGATGTCCCTTTGAGGAATAAGGTACATCTGATTCAGGCCATGGTCTTTCCAGTCACTTGCTATGCATCTGAGAGCTGAACAATTAATAAGGATGACAGAATAAGAATTGATGTCTTTGTGAGATGTTGAAGAAGAGCACTGCACATCCTATAGATGATCAAAAGAATAAGCAAATATGTCCTGGAGAGGGTGCAGTCAGAGTGCACTTTGGAGGCAAAAATGAATATACTTCGGATATGTTGCTAGGGAGGGTTATTCCTTTGAGAAGACCATGATGTTTGGAAGGGTACAGGGTCAGTGAAGAAGAAAAAAGACTCTCAACCAGGTGGACTGACATGTTCACTGACTGCCACAATGGGCTCCAGTGTTTCAGGCAGTGTGGAGATAGCATATGATAGGACTGGGTTCAGATCTGTTGTTTATAAGTTCATTATGAGTCAAACTTGACTCAACAGCACCAAACAACAACAATATACAAAAGAAAGAAAATACTTGATTCTTCCACATGCTAACAATCTTTGCTGTGCATAGCTCATTGTTACAGTCAGTGTGTTAGTTTTCTCATTGATGTCTTTCTTTTTTTACTGACATTACACTTTTCCAAGTATGATGTTCCTTTTAGGAACTTGTTTTTCCTGATAACATGCCTTAAGTATGGGGAGATAAGTTTCACAATCCTCACCTTAACATCTAAAGAGCATTCTTTCTGTACTTCTTTTAAGTCAAACTTGTCTAGTTTTTTTTTGTCACTTCATGGTATATTCAATATTTTTCAACAACACAATAATTGAAAGGCACCAGTTCTTCTTCATTCTTCCTTGTTCATAGTCAAACTTTTTTGCTATGAATTAATTACTGGATTGCCCATAGTCTTTGCTTATGTTATCTGTTTTAATCCTAACATTGCTTGATTTGTATTACCAAAATTTTTAAGACTATCTTTTACAGGTTAGAGAAGCTTCAATGAACAGAAATTATTGAAGGTTGCATACATTGCCCCAGGAAAATATGTATATTGGGAGAAACACTAAATAAGACTCATAAGAATCTTATAATAAATGAATATAATTAGTTTTCTTCACCAGTCAATATACTGATAGACAATGGAGGGGGTAAAAAGAAAAGTTTTAAAAAGTTTTATATAGTTTCAAGAAAACAAAGCAAGGGGAAGAGATGCAGAAATGAAACAGATGAGTAGATTTCAAAGGGTTGTCTGAGAAGATAAAAGTATTATTACAGGATACACAAAGAGCTGAAGAATAAACAAAACCCAAACAAACTTTAAAACTTCTCAGCCCATCCTCCACCCCCCAAAAAAGGGGGAGAACTGGCCTGGCATATTGTAAGGTGAGAGAACTGAAAAACAGATTCAAGCCTAGAGTTTTAATACTGAGAGATGCTAGCTGCAAAATCTTGAATGATCTAGGAAGCATCAAAAGAAGACGGAAGGAATAAAAAAAGCCAGAGATGTTGTTAATGTGCTACTGAACCACATTCAACTCATAGTGACCCAATATAAAATAGCTCTGAACCCTTCTCTATCTTGACCCAGTCTCACGGACTCCACCACACCTACCCCCATTAACCCAATTATTGTATTAATCCATTTCATGCAGGGTCTTCCTTTCCTTTCATCCTTCCAAGCATGATGTCCTTCTCCAAGGACTAGTCCCTTCTGGTGACATTCCCAAAGTATGTGAGATAGAGCTTCAAGATCCTTGCCCGCAAGGAGGAATTTTGTTTCATCTTCTCCAAGACAGATCTTTTTGGGTGTTTTTTTTTCCCTCTCTTGGCAATCCATGGTATGTTCAAGACACTAAAATATTTAAAGGAATAGCATATCATCAAGAGCCTATGGTAATGAAGGAAGATGTTCAAGATGCATTGGTACAAAATAATGTCCAGGAATTGATATCAACTGACATGCTTTAACAGATGTATCCTTAGACATGTTTTTCAGTCCATGCCAGAAACTTGGAAGACAACAACCCAGCAAACTGACTGGAATAAAATCATCTTTCTACTTATTCCTTAGAAAGATTATTTGACAGAATATGAAAATAATTGAACAATTTCATCAATATTATATGAAATAAAAATATTGATGATAATCTCTAAAAAATAGCAAGAACAGCACATTGACTGATAACTTTTAGAATTTTAAGATGGGTATAGAAGACCCTTTTGCACTAGACAAATCACTGCTTACATAAATTGAAACTTGAAAGAGAGCAAAGATTCAAAGTTTGACTGAGTGTTATGGACTATGGAAAGGCATTCGACTTCATGAATCATAACAAACTATGGTTAGCATTGACAAGAACAGGGATTTCAGAAAATTTATTAATGCTTATGTGAAATCTATATGTAGACCAAGAAGCTGTTTTTTTCAACAGAGCAAAGAAAAATTGCATGCTTTAAAGTCAAAGAAAGTGTGCGTCAGGGTTCTATCCTTCTTACATATCTAGAGAATCTGTATGCTGAACAAATTACTCAAGGAGTTGGACTCTATGAAGAAGAATGTGGCATCAGGATTGGAGGAAGACTCATCAACAACCTGCATTATGCAGATGATACAACTGAGGAGGACCAGAGGCATTTGGTGCAGAAGTCAAGGACTGCAACCTTCAATATGGATTGAATCTCAACATCTTGAAAATAAAAATCCACTAAATGGGCTGATAGGCAACATCATTAGAGACAAGGAAATGATTGAAATTGCCAATGACTTCATCTTACTTGGATCTACGATCCCCTTGGTAACAGCAGTCAAGAAATCAAAAGACGCAGTGCTTTTGGAAAGTCTGCTGGCAGGGACCTCTTCAAAGTACTGAGGATCAGTGACATCGATTTGAAAAACTAAGGTGTGCCTAACTCAGGCCATGGTCTTTTCAGTTATTTACTATGTGTGTAAGAGCTATACGATGAGTAAGGATTACAGAAGAAAAATTGATGACTTTGAGGTGTGTTACTGGGGAACTGTACTGAATAACCTCTGGACTGTCAAAAAGGCTTGAAGATAACTTAGAAAAAGTGCAGTCAGAATATTTCCTAGAGGCAAAGAAGGTAAAACTTCATCTCACATAATCTGGGCATGTTGCTAACAGGCTGTATTTCTTGGGAAGTGATATCATGCTATGAAAGATAGAAAGTCAGCAAAAGACAGGAAGACCCTTAAGAGGAAATGACACAGAGACTTTAGATATGAGTTCAAATATGTCAGAGATAATAAGGATAGCATAGGATAGGAAAGAGTTGAAAACTATTACTCAGGTTGACAGCACATAATGACAAGAGAGAAAAAAGAAAACACAAAGCATTGGATTTATTTGTAATAGTTATGAAAGGATTCGATTCCTTTTTAGACTAGACAACTAACCAGAGAATTGAACGCTACATTTAAATATATTGTGAATGGAGGCAAATGATATGAAAAAAGTACAGGTCTGTACTTTTATCTCCACATGTTTTATGTTTCAACCTTTGCTGCTAACATATTCCTGTATTGGGCAGAAGATTATGCTCATTGTTTGAAAAAATGAATTTAAAAATGTATTACCCTCCTAATTGCAAATCAATCTGTTCTTCTCTGGTTGATTTCTTCATTGATGTTTTTATGTGCCATTAAGTCACCTATGTCTCATAGCAACCTTATACACAACAGCTCTGAACCCGGACATATGCTGAGCCAATCTCACTGTCTCTGACACATCTACTCCCATTACTCCAGTTACTGTGTCAATCCATCTCCTTCAGGGTCTTTGTCTCTTCTGCTGTCTTTCCATCCTTCCAAGCATGATGTCCTTCTCCAACAGCTAGTCCCTTCTGGAAACATTCCCAAAGTATGTAAGGCAGAGAGTTCAAAATCCTTGCCTCTAAGGATTTTGTTGAAAATTTGGTTGTAAAACTTGGTTTCACCCTCTCTAGGACAAACGTGTTTGTTCTCTTGGTAGTAAATTCAATATTCTTGTCCAGAATGACAATATAATGATATCAATTCTGTCATCCTTCATTCACTATCTAGTTCTCAGATACATAGCAAGTGACTGTAAAGACCATGGCCTAGACCAGGCACACCTTAGTCTCTAGGATGATATTGTTGCTCATTGGCACTTTGGAGAGGTCCCTGACTACAGATTTTCCTAATGTAATTCTTGGTTTTTGCAATCACTTGTTATGCATCAGAGAGTTGGACAATGACTAGGAAGGGCAAAAGGAGAATTGACGCCTTTGAGCTGTGGTGCTGGAAAAGAGTAGTTGAATGTACCATGGACTGCCAAGAAAACAAACAGATTCATCCTAGACAGGGTTAAACTAGGCTACTCCTTGGAGGCAAGGATTCTGGGGATTCGTCTGACATACTATGGACATGTTGTAAGGAGAGACAGGTCCTTGGAGAGGGACATCATGCTTGGTAGGGTAGAGGGACAGCGCAGGAGGAGAAGACCCTCTATGAGGTGGATTGATTCAGTGACTGGGGTAATCGGGATGGGTGTGTCAGAGGCAGTGTGATTGGCACAGGATAGAGCAGGATTTAGAGTTGTTGCACATAGGGTTGCTATGAGTCGCAAACCACTTGATGGCACATAACAACAACAACAATTCATCTTCTTATTTTCTTGACTGCTGGTGCCAAGAGTGTTGATTGTGAATACAAGAAAGCTGAAACTGTTAACAACCTCAATCTCTTCCCCATCTATCTGGGTGCTGCCAATTGACCCAGTGGTGAAAATCTGTATTCTTTATGTTAAGTTTCAATCCATATTGAAGACTGCAGTCCTTGACATTTTGTAGCAAACACTTCATGTCCTCCTCAGTTTCAGCAATTAAGATTGTGTCATCTGCATAAGACAGCTTGCTGATAATTCTTTTTCTAATCCTGCTGCCACATTCCTCCTCATAATATCCGGCCTTCTGAATTATGTGTCCCTAATGTAGATCTTCTTGGTTGGTCATGATCTACAGATGCTGCATCAATGGAAAAAATAGTATATTCTTGCATAAATTCACCATTAGCAGGTTTTCTATTAATAAATTACTTATTTAATGGATCTTTACAAAATTTAGAATATAATATTTAGTCTTAACAGAGCCCTGACTTAACTATTCTAAAAATTTAGAATGTAATATTTAATCTTAATAGAGCCCTGACTCATCCAAGAAAAGGTAGATAAATTGAACTCTGCAAATGAGGAAACTAAGTTTCTCTGCTTTGCTATGAACAATCTTATTACACACCTCGGAATCAAGCAGTTGTCACCAGACATATTGGATGGCTCCTGTGGTCTATGTGTGCATCACTTAAATTCTTTTGTTATTTTTATTGATCGGTTTGTCACTGACTGGTTATAAGTGATCAGATAACCCTTAATTGCACATTTTGGTTATGTGGAATCAATTATTAGCTCTCACGACTGCCAGGTTGGATTGGAAGAATAACATATTTTAACTTTATCTCCCTTTATCAGCTAATGCACCCGTAATATGAATTTGGTAGTCTTAATACGCATTTCATTGCCTTGATCATTTAGTGATACACTTCAGAAAGGACTTGAAGAGATGCTAAAGTACAAGTAGAACTAGTAACTGAATAGATATAAACTTTAACTGGTCATACTTGTGGGTTTCAGGATACTAATATGGATATAGCTATCATGAGAAAAGTAGTATGTGGTACTATCTAACAGGTAGTGTACAGTGAAAGGTTACCTTAATATCAGAGATAGCATAATGCCATATTATAGGAAAAGGTTCAGATGTGTTGCTCATAGGGTCACTCTGAGTCATAGTTCACTTGATAAAACCTAACAACTCCAGATTTTACTGTTAGTTTTGGTGACATTCCTGTCTAATCAAAAAGCATAAGCCACATCTGCCTTTCATTTTATTTATGTATTTATTTACTTGTGCATTTATTTATTTGTTTATTCATTTGTTTATTTCTATTTTTTTATTGTGATTGTAGAGAATACAGAACAAGTTGATTTTAGATTCAGTAATTCAAATACAGTATGTTTCTTAATATTAATTATAACCTTACACTGTAGCAAAATTCCTCCCACATCATCTCTGAGTTTCTTTCTAGGCACCTTTCATTCCTACCCTTTCTTGTCTTCTGAGCTTTATCGCTGGGCAAAAGATGCCCTTTAGATCCTAAGTGGTAGTTCTAAATAGTGCATGCATCTCTTTTAGAAACTTTAAAACTCTGAGTGGGAATTGACTTCCCAGAAGTGGGTTTTTAATTTGGGGTACTGATTTGAGTTCTGTTTTACTATCACTTGCAATTCAGTATTTTAACTACAGAAATTGATCTCAAAGGGCATGTGTTTTCAGGCAGCTAAAGTCTATGTATGTCTGTCATAGAATCAGAAAAGCATGCTTAATTAATACAGAATGTTTAAGTGGAAAATAATTTTAACATCCTCTCTACTGATTATGTCATTTATGGATATGTAAATATACTTCCAAGAAATTAAGTGACTATAAAAAAGACAGGTTCTTAGGCACCAAAATATATATCCTCCTGACAAAATTATGTGTGAAGAAAGCTCACACAAAGCAAAGCAAATGAAAACATAATAAAAAATCAAACCCTTAAAAAACTTCAATACGAATTGCCCTGGTTTCAGAATCAAGTCATAACTGAACAACTATTGGGTTTCTGAAGCTATAAACCACATGAGAAGAAACTGCTCATCTTTCTACTTCTGAACCACTAGTAGATACAAACTGCCAGAGAGGAAAGGTCTTTCAATTATTAGAGCAATTACATAAGGACTACTCCACCAGAGCTTCCCCAACTGTTTTAGAGACCACTATTTTCCTTTAAGGGAGTCCTGACAAGTGGTAAGGAGTTGTACTGCTAACCCAAAGGCATATGGTTTGAATTCACCAGTTGCTGCTGCATGGAGAAGGATAAGGCAATCTCTTCCCATGTGATTTACTGCCTCTGAAAACCTGCTGCAAAATCAGTTATGAGTGAGTTCTGACTTGATATCCAACAACAACTAATAACATTGTTGCTGTTGTTAAGTCCATTGAGTCATAGAAAACTCATAGCGACCCTTTGAACAAAAGACCTGAACACTTGTAGAACTTTCATCGTTTCTCCAAGTTCATAGAGTTTCCAGAGGCAAGCTATTTTTGAAGTGGATGCCACTCCTGCTTCCAAGCTTGCTTTAATAAGGGAGCTCCACCAAACACTGTCCACCATGGCTAACTATTATCACATTTGACACATCAGTGTCACAGTGTTTAGCATCACAGCAACCTGGAGTTACTTCTGTACAACAAAGGCAACTCATGGTTGCTATGATGCTAAATAGTGTGACACTGATGTACTAAATGTGATAATGATTACCCATGGTGGACAATGTTTCGTGTAGCTCCCCGATTAAAACAAGCTTGGAAGCAGGAGTGACATCCACTTCAAAAATAGCTTGCCTCTGGAAATTTTATGAGCTTGGAGAAACGATGAAAGTTATACAAGTGTTCAGGTCTTTTGTTCATAGAGTCACTATAAGTCATCTATGACTCGATGGCACTTAACAACTAACAACATATTCCTTTAATAATCAGGATTTGAGGAAGTGAGAAGAGGAGTTAGTACTGCAGTTTTCTAGACAGACTGACTTAGGAGACCTGTAAAACCAGAATGAGCCAGTTCAGAGGTCTTTCACTACCATTGAGATAAAGTAGTTTAAAGAAGAAACGGAAACAGCAGGAATGATTGATCTCAACAAGGGAAGGATTACTGCAGTGTGAAGACTGAAGTCTGAGTAATGACTAAGAGTAAATGGTAGATAAGATGTTCTACTAAGAGCAGGCACAGAGGGAAAAATAAAGATTGAAGAGCTAAAACAAAAGGATTCTAATCCCTCAAAAATCTAACTATTTTCATATATTAATAAAAATTTAAAAAGACATTGATAATCTTGTTGAAGTTTTCACAGTATTTAGTGTGCTCATAGAAAATTTGCATATGAAGTTTGATAAAAGATGGTTGATGTCTCCCCCTTGACTTTTGAGATGGCTGAAGTCTAAAGTCGAAGCTAATCTATAGAGATCATATTCACCCACTACCTTTTCACCTTCTTGTCCCATGTATACTATTTCTTCAACTCCTAAGGACTGATTTCTCAATAGTTACTGATGACATAAAAATGTCCCTGAAGGGTCATTGCTAATTCCAGTAAAACAGTGATGAGTTTGACTTTGACCTGATCACATAAGATGATATATTTATGAATACCATGTTATTCTGTCTTCTAACAGTGTCAAGGACATTGCATCTATGCCTTCTCATGATGATTTTATTCTAGGTGTAATAGAGCATAGGATAAGTCTGTGGCTGTCCAGTCTTATACTAATGAGTGCTAAGACTATAATTTGTAGCTACAATTTCAAGTAACTTTTTTGTGTGTACCCAAACTATGCTAATAAGAATGTACTTTCTACTGTAATAAACACAGATCTATTTCCGTCCTTATAAATAACTGGTCCTACCCATCACCAGCTTATTTACAGTAGTAATTATGCACGCAGTTGTCATTGCAATTAATGGATCAAGGTGGGTCAATGTGAATTGTTTCAGGGGAAGTTTGTTTGTCCCTCCTTTGCTGTCAATCCACAGGCAATAGAATGAGGCTCTCTATGATGACTTACTTACCTCATGTCAGCAAATTTCAAGATATCACTAGACTTCTCAGAAATAAGACTCAGAGAGCAGATTCTAGCTTATGTGAGTATCACCAATTCTTACAAAGGGTGGCCAATGTCCCCTACTGGCAGGTGTGCCTTTTTCAAGAAATCCCAAATTTCTGGTAACACTGCTATAAAATGTTGACTTTCACAATGGTGAAGGGCTCATGCCAAATCCTAAGTATTTTAACTTTCCTGTACTAAGTACTTCAACATAAAATTCCTGAAGCATTGGGTAATGAGTGACTTCATTTCCACTTTGTCTGGTTGGCTTAAGACCTTACATCATTTTCCCCCTTTTAATTATTATTAATTTTAATAAACATTTACAGAGATTTTGGATTTCCATTCATTCATTGCCACACTTTTCTCCCTGCCCACCCCTCCCCACCAGTTCGCTCCCCACTCTGAAAAGAAAAAGAAAAAAATTCCTTCATTGGTATACAATTCCCCCATCCCTCTTCCCCCCCACCCCCCACCCTGAATACACTTCTCTATGCAACCTTAATTCTGGGTTCCTGTGCTAACCATAATACTCAATCATATATCGCCTCTAATCTGTTCTTTCCCTCATCTGTTTCAATACACTATACATAATTTTTCCAGAGTTTTCTGTCTTACCCCAACCCTGATGTCAGACCCATTCTACAACAGTGGCACCAAGCAGTATTTGTCCCTTTGTGACTGAGATATTTCACCCAGCATAATAAGACCTTACATCTTAATTAGTATTACCAAATAACATTTTAAAGGTATAAAATACTAATTCCCATTTTTTACTTGCTATTGTTAAGTCATATCATATGTTAATTGTTAATGCTCTGAACTTCAGTTTATACTCTTTTATATGGCATCTTTATCTGTGACCTTGAACTCTCTTGATATACTTCAACTTTTATTTCCTCAGACACACCAAGCTTCATTCATAATAGCTACAGGAGGCTCTAATGATATAATAGATATGAATTGATTTTTTTGTTTGAAAATATAGCATATAAGTGGCAAATTTTTTTTTTATAAGTGGCAAATTTTGCCACTGTTAATTATTTTATGACTCTCAAAACACTCTGTGGCGTAGTCAAGGCTGACTCATTTTCCCAACAAATTTATTATGCACCCTGTTTTAGGTTCTTATCATTCAACAGCAAGATTAAATAATATTTGCTTTCCTGACACACCTAATATCATATCATGAAGTTGGTTTAACATATAGTTAAACAAATCTGAAGTGAAAAGAATTTCAAAACCCCTTTATTTAGTGACAATAATTTTTTTTAAAAAAATTGTGCCATCTGACAGCATAGGCAAACATTCAAAAAGTTTGCTTGGAGTGGCCATTCACTGACACTTAGGTGAGTGGAACTGAAATAAGAATATGCCAATAAAGGGAAAGTCCCCGAGTTAGCAAAGTATGGAAAGGCCTGTAGAGCATTAAATAGTGAGCTAAAAAGAGACTAGAAGAAAATTTTAGATATCCTCTCCTTTAAAAGTCATCTTTGCATCCCAATCTTTAGATTATTTTGAGCATCTTTGTTCTACATTTTTCTATAACTTATAACTGCATCTTTGTTTGTAATTACTTTTTTAACTACCCAGTACTGTTTTAGATTATGAGCCAGGAATATCTTTTTACTCCTTGTATATTCAGGATTTAGAATAACCTAGACACTACTGGATACAGAGGTAAGTGTTAATGGTTTGTTGTAGCTCAGCTAAGTTTATGATCTTCAGGATACCTGGTCTACTTTTCTTTCCACTCTTCCTAACTACCTTTATTAAAACTAAATAGCTTTCATTTATGTCTGAAAAAGAGCTATTTTAAAAACTGACAGATTTAGAACTACTACTTAACAAGGTGTCTATAATATAAGTAAATGCTTTTCTAGTCAGAATGGTATTCTCCTTCATTTATTTTCGATAAGAATTTCCATGGGATGAAAGATATACTGGAAAAGATTCCCTTCAGCAAGAGGGAATGAATATTTAATATATAATATAAACATATGAAGAAGTGCTTATATTTTATGAATTAATGTATATGGGATCTTTAGTAAAAGATGCATTCTTTTTAAAAATAAGAAACTGAGAATCCGTGTTTGAATCACTTAAAATACTATAGCTATAATTTGCCCTTGTAAATGTCAAACTTAGGTTTGTTGATAGTACATTCCAATTTTTAGCCCATTTTCTTGTTTGATCTGTCCTATTTGCACAAATGTCCTATGATGGTACTAAATTATGTTAAAAGTTCACAATATTTGCATCTCTTTTCTTTAGAAATTGCATAAGTACAAATGCTAACTTATCAATTTAGACATTCTTGGTCACTGCCCTGTTCAATAACTAAAATACATAATACAAGATAGTTCTAGTGAACTTGGAAAGATTCTAACTGTGAAGTGCAAAATTCCTTGAAAAAACAAAATAAAATACAAAACTGTAAGTCTGTGGAAATTTACCCTATCTTGTTAGACTTACTAGCATCAAGTTTTCATTAAAAGAGATGCAGAAGACTACCACATGTGAAGGGCATATGGGTGGAGATCAGTTGAAAGACTGACTTATATAATGATTCAAATAAGAAATGTTGCTGTGATTTTGAAAGTAATGAAATATTTGAAAGTGAAACACTAACTTACTCTTTTGGTTGCTACTTGGCATCAGCTTAATGTAAATTCTTTAATAATTCACTATATAATATCTCTCTCTCATGAATTTACTATTCAGAAAAAAAATTTAAAAAGTCAGTATTCCAAGGCTGTAAATTGCATAGGGAGGAGAGTGCCCATTTTTCTCTCACAGAGTCACTGATAGACTCACACATCCAGAGACGTGGGTCTTATGGTTAGTAGCACCTCGTTAGGTCTTAGGTCATCAGAGTTCCCTTCCCAATGAAGGGCATATCTCTGAAATATAACTTTAACAGAACACTTTTGAAAGTAAGGAAAGTGTTTTAAAAAATTAGTAGGTGTTTTTTAGTTTTTATTGTTACTATTGTTGTTGTTGTGTGCCATCTAGTCACTTGCGACTGATAGCAACCCTATGTACAGGAACCCTAAACCCTGCTGCTCTATTCTATGCCAACCTCACTGTCTCTGACACACCTACTCCCATTACTCCAATCACCGAATTGATCCTTCTCATCGAGTTTCTTCCTCTCTTGCACTGTCTCTCCACTCTCCCAAACAGGATGTCCCTTTCCAAGGACCAGTCCCTCCTTGCAATATGCCCTAAGTATGTCAGATGAAGCTTCAGAATCCTTGACTCCAGGGAACATTCTGGCTTTTTTCCAGGACAAACCTGTTTATTCTCCTAGCAGTCCATTCAACACTCTTCTCCAGCACCACAGCTCAAAGGCATCAATTATCTTTCTATCATCGCTAGTCACTATCTAACTCTCTGATGCATATCACATAATTGCAAAGATCATAGCCTGGATCAGGCACATCTTAAGTGTCCAGCCTGACGTCATTGCTCTTCAGTAATCTTGAGAGGTCCCTCACAGCTGACTTTTCCAATGCAATTTGCCTCTTAATTTCCTGGCTGCTGTTACCAAGAGTGTGGACTGTGGAGCCAAGTAAACTAGAACTGTTAACTATCTCAATCACTTCACCATCTGTACTGATGCTGCCATTCGGCCCAGTGGTGAGAATCTTTGTTCTCTTGATGTTGAGCTTCAACCCATATAGGAGGCTGCAGTCATTGACCTTCTGCAGCAAGCACTTCAGATCCTCCCGAGTTTCAGCAAGCATGGTTGTGTCATCTATATAACACAGGTTGGTGATGATTCTTCCACAAATCCTAATGCCACATTCCTCTTCCTACAGCCCAGCTTCTCGGATGATCTTCTGCATACAGATTGAAAAGGTATGGAGAAAAAATACATCCCTGATGGACCACCTTCCTGATTTTGAACCATCCAGTGTCTCCCTGCTCTGTTCTGACGACTGCCTCTATGTCCAAGTGTAGTTTTCACACTGTTGTTGTTGTTAAATGCTGTTGAGTCTCAGGCAACTCATAGCGATCCTATGAAGGAGGTTTCCTCAACGCTTGGGTGCCTTTCATCCTCTCTCCAGGTGCATAGGGTTTACGGAGGCAAGCTATTACGGAAGTGGATGCCACTCCTCCTTCCAAGCTTGTTTTAGTAGGGGAGCTCTACCCTACTCTCTGTCCACATTGTGTAACCAGTCATTAATGCATTTAACACATCAGTGTCACAGAGTTCAGCCTCACAGCAACCACAAGTGACCTCTGTACGGCAACTTTTACACCAGGGCTATAGGACCTAGAGGAAAGTCTGAACAAAAACAATGAAAGACAGGCCCGAGGGCCACAGTGTCTTCCCACTCCACCATGCCCAAATGCTGGCAAACTCCCTGCCACAGACCCCCATTTCATCTGACAGGTCTGCCCTGCCAACCCCCTCGTGGGCCCCCAAAAAGCACCACGCATGCCTAGAGTCCTCAAACCTACCACGCCTCCAGAAGCCAGAGACCCGATTCAGCTGACATTAAATATCCCAAGACCCTAAACAGGGCTTAAGATTTCTCATTAGAACAATCAAATGTTCTGGGATTCCCATTCTTCTCAGAGTCAGCCACAGCTTGTTGTGATCCACCCAGTCAAAAGCCTTTGCATAGTCAATGAAGCACAGATAGACATTCTTCTGGTATTCTCTGCTTTCTGCCAAGATCCATCCAACATTAGTTATAATATCCTTAGTACCACGACCTCTTCTAAATCCAGCCTGCATATCTGGCAGTTCTCTGTTGACCTATTGTTCCAAACGTTTTTCGATGTTTTTCAGCGGAATCTTGCCTGCATGTGATATCAATGATATTTGTTCGATAATTTCCACACTCTGTTGGGTCACCTTTCTTTGGAATGGGAACAAATATACATCTCTTCCCATCAGTTGGCCAGCTGGCTGTCCTCCAGGCTTCCTGGCACAACTTAGTGAGCATATCCAGGGCAGTGTCTGTGTGTTGAAATAAATCAATTCAATCTGCAGACATATATTTATGTTTTTCTGTTGCTCATTCTCAACATAGTGTATCATATGATTATTTGATTCAAAATTCAAAGTAGTAAAAGCTGGTCCATCTCATCTCACTAATACCTATTATGTCGATGTTCATGTGCTTTATTTAATTTTTTAAAAGATTCAATTTTTCAATACTCAAGCTACATACATTCCATGTTCCAGTTATTAAACAATGTTTATCATTGTTTTTCCTCATTTCAAGTGAATTCCAGTCTGGGCTCTACCACTATAACTATCCTCATTTGTCTAGTGTTCATTGGGTTTCCAAAAGCCTGTTATTTAAGAAGAGAATGACCAATCCTGATGGGAATGAAAAACAGAAAAAGAATGGTGTTGCATTCACAACAACAAAAAAAAATAAGAAAGAAATTCAAGTTCTATCCTGAAATACAATATGCTGAATGATTGGATAATACTCATATGTATACAAGGAAGACTCTGAGTTAATGTAACTACTATTCAAATATACGAGCCTGCATCTAGAGCCAGAGATGAATAAAATGGGAATTTTTACCAAATCTTGAAGACTGAAATTGCACAAACATGCAATCAAGATGTGTTTACAATAATTCATGACTGAAATTCAAAAATTGGAAACAC
>NW_006399874.1:10058622-10060000 GCF_000299155.1 Elephantulus edwardii
GAATCAGATTGACTACATTTGTGGAAGAAATCATTGGAGGAGCTCAATATCAGCAGTCAAAACTAGGCCAGGGATGGACTGGGTAAGACCATCAATTACTCATATGACAGTTCAAAGTGAGAATGAAGAAAATGAAAATAAGTCCTCAAGATCAAATATATGATCTTGAATCAATTCCATTGGAGTTTCAAGATCATCTTGGGAATAAGTTTGGGGCATTAAAATCAATGATCAATTACTAGATGAATTTTGGGATGATATCAAGGATATCACCCAGAAGAAAGCAAAAAGTCCTTACAAAAAGAGAGGAGAAAGAAAGACGAAAATGAATGTCAGTAGAGACTCTAAAAATTGCACTGGGGTGTCAAGCAGCCAAAATAAAGGGGAAATATGCTGAAGTAAAAGAGATGAACAGAATATTTCAAAGGAAGGCTCTAGAGAAAGTAGAGTATTATAGTGACAAAGAAAAATATTATAATGGAATACACAGAGAACTGGAATTGGATAATAAAAAGGGTAGAATCTTGCTCTGCTTTTCTCAAGCTTAAAGAACTGAAAAACAATTTAATCTTTCAGTCACAATATTTAAAATTATTATAGGCAATATATTGAATGACCCAGAAATCATCAAAAGAAGATGGAAGGAAAACACAGAATCACTGTACCTAAAAGAACAGACTGACACTAAAAAAATGAAGGAAGTACTTATAAACAGGGACCAATGGTAATGAAGGAGGAGGTGGAAGCTGCATTGAAAGCATCAGCAAATGCGGCATTGAAAAACAAGGAACTCATGCAATATTATTCAAAATGGTTGGCTCTGGAGAATATTATGCTGAGTGAAATATCCCAGTCACAAAAGGACAAATATTGCATGGTGCCACTGTTGTAGAACAGGAATGATCTTGGGGTTGGGGAGAGACTGAGTAAGATGGGTTCAATAATGTATACTGCACTGAGGAGGGAGAAAACTGTTTAAAAGAAATATGTGATTAGGTATTTCTGTCATGACAGGAGTCTAGAGTGATGGCTACATGGTGGAGTAGACATGGGGGAGGGTTTGTAAAACAATGAAAGAATCTTTTCTTTTACTTTTCCAAGAGGGTAGTGTTCTGGAGTGGGGGGGGGCCTTGGGAGGGGACAAATCTATAACAGTGAATGAAAAGAAATCCAAAGCCTCTGTAAATTTTCACTGAAATTAATAACAAATTCAAATTTAAAAACAAAAGAATTAAGTTAGAGTAAGGATGGCAATGGATTTATAACTGCTCAAGCTAATAACACTATATCGTGGCATGGAGGAGGAATAGTGGAAATGTATCCACATTTACAACATTCCTCTTACCAAAACCCTTTATGGAAAATAGGTACTGCATTG
>NW_006399874.1:10060969-10088869 GCF_000299155.1 Elephantulus edwardii
CTGTGCCAGGAAATTTGGAGGAACAGTTGTCTGGCCAATGGATTGGACGTAGTCCATATTTGTTCCCATTCCCAAGAAAGGTGATCTACAGGATGTGGAAACTATTGAACAGTATCATTTATATTACATGCAAACAAAATACTGCTGAAGATCATTCAAAAATGGCTAACACAGTACATGTAGAAGGAACTGCCAGAAGTTCAAGCAGGATTTAGAAGAGGCTGTAGCACCAGAGATATCATTGCTGATGTCAGATGCATCCTGATTGAGAGTAAAGAATACCAGAAGAAGACATCAGTGTTGGGGTGAGACTGAGGAAAACTGGATAAATTATGTATACTGTGATGAAACAGAGGATGGAGAGAACAGTTTAAAAGCTATATATGATTGGGTATTATGATATGACAAGAGTCCAGAATGAAGGTTTCATAGTGGGGTGTACTCTGGGCAGGGGTGGGGTGGGGTGAGGGGATTGTATGTCAGTGAAGGAATTTTTCTTTTACCTTTAAAAGAGAAGGGTGAACTGGGGGGACCGAGGGGTGAGCAGGGAGAAAAATGCAACAATGAATGAATGAAAATCCAAAATCTCTGTAAATGTTCATTAAAATTAATATTTTCTTTAAAAATCCATAGAGAGAACAAAAAAAACATCTATTTGTGCTTTATTTACTGTGCAAAGATATTTGATTGTGTGAATAATAACAAGATGTGGCTAATATTTAAAAGAATGGGAGTCCCAGAGAGCTTAATTGTGCTCATGTGAAAGAATATACCTAGACTAGAAAGCTATTGTGTGAACAGAGCAGGGGGACACTGCATGATTTAAAATTAAGAAGAGAGTGTGTCAGGGTTGTATTCCTTCTCCATACCTATTCAATCTCTATGCTGAGCAAATTATATGAGTAGCTGGACTCAAGGAAGTGGCATCAGAACTGGAGAGAGACTAATATATAATCTATGTTATAAAGGTGACACAACCTTGGTTTCTGAAAGTGAGGAGGGCTTGAAAACTTTTGCAGAAAATCAAGGAATGCTGCCTTCAGTATGAGTTACATCTTAAGGTTAAGAAAACAAAGATTCTTACCACTGGACTGATAGGCAATATCATGATGCAAAGAAAAGAGATTGAAACTGTTAAAAAGTTCATCTTGCTTGGATTCACAATATCCTTGGTACTAGCTGTCAGGAAATATGGAGATGCATTGCACTGAGAAAATCTGCAGTAAGGAACCTCTCTAAATTATTGAGGAATATTGATGATGTCAGTTTGAGGACTAATGTGCTTTTGATTCAGGCCATGATCTCTCTAATCACTTGTTATGCATCTGAGTGCTGGACAATGAATAAGGATGACAGAGGAAGAACTGATTCCTTTGAGCTGTGGTGTTTGAGAAGATCACTGAATAGACGACCAAAAGAACAAATATGTCTTGGAGAGGGTGCAACTGGAGTGGTCTTTGGAGGTAAGAATCACAAGGCTTTGCCTCACATACTTCAGGCATGTTGCTGGGAGCGGTTATTTTTCAGAGAGGAAAATGAAGCTTGGAAGTGTGGAGGGTCAGCAAAGGAGAGGAAGACCACCGAGCAGGTGGCTTGACATGGTGACTATCACAATAGGCTCTAATGTGTCAGAAAGTATGAGGAAGGCACAGGATAGTACAGGGTTCATATCTGTTGTTCATGATTCATGAGGTGACTATCAATCGTACTCAACTTGATAACATCTAACAATAACAACATATTTATATACTTTATTTTTAAAATAAATTACTATTTCCTAGAGACAAAACATAGGTATTTTCATTTTAAATTTAATATATTTTAACAAAATTAATGTACTTGACTATCATATATTCAACATATTCAAGAATGTGTTCAGAACTTAATATGGCATCTGCTTAATTCAATTATTAATCAGACTAAAAACTAAAATCAGTGAAGAACAAGTCTTCAGTACTGGAGAAAGTATCATTTGTTATTGGTGTTAGGTGCCGTCGAGTTGAGTATGATTCATAGTGATCCTATGAACAAAAGATCTGATTAGAGAAGTCCATCATTGGGTTCTCAGAGACTGTAAATGGCACAGAAGACAAACATCCCTCCTTCTCCCTTGCAGAAGCTGTTGAATTTGAATTGACTGTATTATGTTTGCAGCACAACTCCTTACTAACTATGCAATCTATTATTGTTATATGCTGCTGCCTTATAGACTACTCACAGTGACCCTGTGAACAACAGATCTGAACCTTTTCCTGTTCTGAACCATTCTCATTATCTCTGACGTACTTAAGCCCATTGTTACAGTTATAGTGTCAATCCATCTGGTTGACAGTCTTCCTCTCCTCCATGGAATCTCCTTATTTCCAAATACAATATTTCTTTCCAAAGAATATCCCTCCCTAGCAAAAACCCCAAAATATGTCAGATAATGTTTCATTATCCTTACCTCTGAGAAGTACTTTGGCTCCAAAACATGTTTCTCTAAGACATACCTGTTTGAGAACTGCTAGATGTTCAAGCTAGATTAGAAATGGCACCAGTGATATTATTGCTGATATTGGATGGATCTTGACTGAAAGCAGAGAATACCAGAAGAATGTCTCTCTGTGTTTTATTGATTTTGCAAAAGCATTTGACTATGGGGATCATAAAAAATTATAATTAGCATTGAGACAAATGAAAATTCCATAACAATCGTATTTATATGAAATGTATACTAGGCCAAGAAGCTGTTTCTGAACAAAGTAAGGTAATACTGCATGGTTTAAAATAAAGAAAAGCATGCATCAGGCCTTTCTTTATACTGATTCAAATTGTATGCTGAACAAATAATTTAAGAAGCTGGGCTTTGTATAGAAAAATGTGGCATTAAAATTGGAGGAAGGTTCATCAACAGCCTATATTACGAAGATGACACACATTGCTTACTGAAAGTGAAGAGAACTTGAGGTGCTTGCAGAAAATCAAAGGCTACAATCTTCAATATGAATTACATCTCAACATCAACAAAACAGATGTACTCACTGATAGACTAACAGGCAAGATGGATGGAGAAAAGTTTGAAATTGTCAATTATTTCATCTTGCTTGGATCCATAATCAGCACCTTTGGTAGTTTGTAGAGCAGAAGACGTACTGCATTGGAAAAGCCTGTTTTCAAGGATCTCTCCATTACAATTATTGAATATTCCATAACACGTAATTATATTTATACTAAATATATACTTAGGCCAAGAATCTGATTAAAGTCCAAGTTGTGCCTGGTTCAAATCATGGAATTTTCAATCACTTGCTATGAATCTAAGAGTTGGATAATAACTCTTGGAGGGTGACAGAATAAGAATCAATGCCTTTGAATTATGGCAATGGAGAAGACTACTGAATATCCCATGTACTGCCAACTCAAACAGTCCACCAGAGGTAATTTTATTTCAGTCACTTCTTCACCACACAAAGATCTCATGCAGAGTTCTTCATACCAGCTGGTGTGACCTCATATTACTAGGAGGGACTATATTTCCTGGAAGAAACATTTTTAGTATAGGCACAAAAGCTGTAGTCTAGCGGAAACTCGTATGTAGACTCTGTGTAAAGGGATGTTTAATTTTGGATGAAAAGTCTATTTTTTTTTAAATGATACTACTTTATTTACAAATTTTGAGTACACTATTTTTGAGTACACGTATTCTTCCAATTTCCCTCAACCGCCCCCTCCATCAAATTGTACTACTACAGGATTAATCTTTCTCCCTGCACATCCTCATCCCCCTGCTACCATCCCCCCTCCCTTGGATTCTTATACGCATTCTATAAAAATGGTTTCATACAATACTTGTCCTTGTGGGACTGGGTTAGTTCCATCAGCATAATGCTCTCCAGTCTCTCCAAAGTTAGGTAATAATTTACAAAATCATTGCTCCTGTGTGCTGTGTACTATTCCATTGTGTGAATATACCATAATTTCTCAATCTATTCATTTGTAGTTGGACATTTAGGCTATTTCCATGTTCTTGAGATGGTGAATAATGCTGCTATGAATATTGGTCTACAAGTCTACAGTTGTGCCTCAGTTCTCATTTTCTCAGGGTATATTCCAAGTTGTGGAATAGCAAGGTCATATGGAATTTCTATGTTCAGCTTTTTGAGGAAGCACCAAACTGCTTTCCAGTATGGTTGTACCTTTTTACAATCCAAACAAAAATATAGAAGAGTTCCTTTCTCTCCACATCCTCTCCAACATATATTACTTGCTGCCCTATTAAACATTGCCATTGTTGCTGGAGTGAAGTGGTACTTCCTTGTGGTTGTATGATTTATTGTCAGTGATTTGGAGCACTTCTTCATGTGTCTGTTGATCATCTGGATATCTTCCTCTGCAAAGGTTTTTTTTTTCCATGTCTTTTGCCTGTTTTGTAGTTGTGTTATCATTTTTTTTTCCCTTATGGAGGCCCAGGAGTATTCTGTAAACTTCTGTTTTGAGACTCTTGTCTGAGATAGTATTGAAAATATGTTTGTTCCCAGTTGATAGGTTTTCTTTCACCCTGTTGGAAAAAGTTTTTTATGTACACATAGATATAATCTTTAGAGGGTACGATTCATCAATTTTATCCTCTTCAGATTGTGCATTTCTGGCTGTATTTAGTAGTCTCTTTATACCTTGGACTTCCCCTAAGCTTTTAAGAGAAGTTACTCCTAGGTTCATTTAGGCTTCACATTAGAACCACACAGGGAGCCCCAAACTATTCCTTTGTTTAATTCATGCTTTAGATCAGTGGCATGAGATTCCAGAAATGGAACACAGGCATCACTGGTTTTTAGGTGACTGCCAGATGCATCTAGCATGCAGACAAGATTGAGAGTTATGATTTAGACTGGGATTAGCAAACAAACTTTTTTGAAAAATTTACTCAACTCAATTAGTGGAAAAAGAAAACAGTGTTCTATGTGTCACGATGATTGTAAGATTATAGCTCATTCCAGCATGAAGGAAGACTGCAGTCAATATGTGATTAGTAAACAGGCAAGACAAAAACAGTTTGAGAGCATATTGTCGCATTGCTATGGCTGCCTTAGAGGAGTATATTCTTGTTTATTATTTAGTTTATGTTTTTCTCTGTCCTAAAATTCTGCAAGGCAGCCAACTGTGTTTATTCAAAATCGTTTCTTTGGAAAAAGAGTGAGTTCTTTGGACTTGCTTCCATTTAGCTTTTATGAATTATTAGGCTTCAATTCTAAATAGCAAAGGCCCAGGTTGCGTGTGTTATACCCCTGGAAACCTCTCAGTGGTGCCCAAATTGCTCTCAATGCATGGAGAAACACAGATTCAGAGCAAACAATAAAATACTCCTCTGTTTTATGTTGTCTTTGTAACTATTGATCTATTGATTTTCATGGAACACTTTAAAAATAAAAGTTATACTCATTGTGAAAAGTTAAAAATCAATGTCTACCATAGAAGTAACTTTCATATTTGTGTTAAAAATTACCTTCCTTTTGCCCTCAAACCTGAAACTTGCATATACTTTTTTAAGCAATAAACAAAATTTTATCACCTCATTTTCTCTTGCTACCATTTTTACTTCTTTAGATTTTCTATAGTACTTTTTAGAAAAGTTGCCTAATGTATCACCCAATGTCTTTACTACTTAACGCTTTAGGCCCTTGCAGTTGAATTCTTGCTATCACATTGTAAAAATGTTAATTTATGACTCAGAAATCTCAGAGTCAACATTATTTATTATTGTTGGTGCTTTGTACCACTGAGTTGGAACTGACCAGCAGGTTTTCAGAGGAAGTTTAATCACTCAGCAGAAGATTGTCTATCTTTCTTCCACAGAGCAGCTGGTGTATGTGAACCATGTAGGGAGCTGTAGTGGCCTAGTGGCAAGAAGCTGCACTGCATGCAATTCCAAAGGCACCCTGTCAAGGCCACCAGCTCCTGCAAGGAATAAAAGGATGGACATTTTATGTATTTGTGTGTGTGTGTGTAAATAATATTATTATAATGTTATATTTATAATATTATTATGTATAATATTATATATTTTATATATATCCCATCCTTTTATAATATATATAAATGACACCAGAATACAGATTCTCCCTATTCCAATGTCTAACAACAAACATTCTTAATTTTATTTTAAGCCATAAGAAAATGTAAGTTAACATTTTTCTACCAACTGGAACTGATAAAAGTCAAGAAAAACTGGAAAAATCTGAAGTGGTTCTTTTCATAATATATCACAAAATCACCCTGTAACTTTATATCTGAGTAAATAAAAGTGTTCTTTTTACTTCGATTTTTTTTTCACCATAGTAAATAATTGGCTTTAAGAGTATATCCTTGCAATATTATTCAAAGTGGGTGACCCTGGAGGACAATATGCTGAGTGAAATATCTTAGTCACAAAGGGACAAATACTGCATGGTGCCACTGTTCTAGAATGGGTCTGACATCAGGGTGGGGTTATGACACAAAAAACTGGATAAATTATGTATATTGTATTGAAACAGATGAGGGAAAGAACAGATTAGAAGTGATATATGATTGAGTATTGTGGTTAGCACAGGAATCCAGAATTAAGGTTGCATAGAGAAGTGTACTCGGGGTGGGGGTGTGGGGGGAAGGGACGTGGTAATTGTATACTAATGAAGGAATTTTTTTTTTCTTTTTGGAGGGGGAAGTGAGCTGGTGGGGAGGGGTGAGCAGGGAGAAAAGTGCGGCAATTAATGAATGGAAATCCAAAACCTCTGTAAATGTCTAGTAAAATTAATAATAATAAAAAAAGAGTATATCCTTAAGTTAAAGTTTCTTTTTATCCTCATTTTGACTCAGAGATGAGAAAAGAAAAGCAAATGAAGAAGAGTTCAACACATTGGAGCAGAACACTAAGAACTGAAATAACAACAGAAAAATAAATCTTAAAAAACCCTCAATAATAAAGACATAAAAGCATGATGACAATTAAGAGGTGAAAGTAAAAGGAAAACGTGTCAGAAATAGAATTAAACTACATGAGAGGTGTGAAAAATTATACTCAAATGACCAAAGTTAGATTAAAAAAAACCTTGAGCATTTTTAACCCACTAACAGTCAATTCATTTAACAATGCCACCAACAATGTAGAAGAGTTTCTATCTCACCACATCATCTCTCCAACATTTATTACCCACTGTCTGGATAAACTATGCTACCACTACTGGGGTGAGATGGTATTTCATTGTGGTTTTGATTTGCATTTCTCTTATTGCCAGTGATTGGGAGCTTTTCTTCATGTGAGTTTTGGTCATTCTAATATTTTCTTTTGAGAAAATTCTTTGCACGTCTTTTCAGGCTTTATATTTTAAGGTGTGGAATCAGCTCACATTTCAGTAGCTTACTTTTAACTTATTTCAAAAGTACACTAAGAATGAAAAAGAAATTAAAAAAAAATATGAAACAGTTCAAAGAAAATATAGTGGAATGGAGGCTAGATAAATGAAAAATAAAACTTAATCTATTAGAACTCCTAAAGATGAAAAATAAAACAATTCAAATAAACAAGTATTTACAACAATAAAGTGCTTTCCAGAATTAAAAAAATCTACATATTTAAAAATCTACATATTAAAAGCACTTGTTGTACAACTGGTACAAAAATTAATATGGAATTATCACTTTTGAGACATAGGAAACCAACTGACCTTAAAAAGAATAATAATTTTTAAAACTGCATAAATTGAAATACAATTTTTAGCCTTTCATTGAAATAAACTTTAAAAAGATTAAGAAAAGGATGATAAACATTTTAAATATATCAGTGAACAATTTATGATGCAAAATAACAGACCAAAAAGCTGATTGAAAATAAGCACAATAGAACACAATAGAATGAAACAATAGAAATAATATTAATATTAATAAAAGAAAGTGAAAAAAGGAAAATAAGAAGCATGAAAATTAGCTGAAGAGAAGTTACAAAGGAGAGAAAACAAAACACAGAAACTATGGATGAAAAGAATAACAAATTAATAGCTTCAGGAGATGGCAAGATGGTGATGGTGGAGAGTGCGGTGTGAAGAGTGGAGGAACAGTAAGCTGCATAGAGATGAGCCACTAGAGAGATTTTCATGCCACAAAGAGACTGACCTACAAAACATGGACAGTAGGAATTTTAATCAGAACTTTTGTTAGAACAACAGGAACATAGAGCTGCATCACGGGCTGCACCACAGGCCCTGCCAAAGCCAGAAGCTGCCAGCTGAGCTGCTATGAGACCCATCCACCAGGAGAAAGGTTAGCAGGAAAGTAACTGAGTTCTCGTAAGCCTCACTAAGAGTGAGTGGATCTGTTGGAATTTGGCTGATTTTCTTGTTCCCTTGCCAACTACCCATGATCAAGTGGGCCAGTAGGAACTTGACTGGGTTTCCTGGGCACTGCTGATTGCCGGGAAGAGTACCGAAAAGCAAGCCCACTGGTGGGAAATTTTCTAAGTTCTTTTGAGTCGTGCTGACTGCCCAGGAACGGGCAGGCCAGTGGAGAATTTATCTGAATTTTTCTTGGCATTGTTGACTGCCTGGTAGAGCACCCAATAGAGGGTGGGTGAGTGGAAATTTGATTGAACTTTTGTGGACACTGCAGACCAGCCATAGGTAAGTGGGTTGGTGGGAATTTGACGGAGTCTTCTCAAGTCTTGCTGGACCCAAGGCCCTGATGGGGCAGGGGTCACTGTGCGAGGGCCCTTGGTTAAAGGCGACTGGGCAGGGACCACTGAGTGAGAGCCACTAGGTAGGAGACAGTTAGCTGTAATTGGATTAGGGACCCCACTTGTGAGCACACCCAGACAGCTGAGGTGTGAGTGAGGCCAAGCAAGTGGTTGACTCACCCATGTTGTTGCCCCACCCTCCTTGCCTGTTCCACTCCCAATCAGCTTCACAGCTGTGCCAACATGTCCAGTCAAACAACTTGCCTTTAATCCGGAGCACCTTGATCTGACTTGCCCACAAGAGGCTGCTCTCACAAATTCTGAACTTAACTTACCCTTGAGTCGGAAGTTCATAGAAAAACACAATTGGGGAAACTTCCCAACTGATTTTTAGAGCATTTTCTTCACATCAAGACCATATCAATGTCTCGAAGAAAGCAAGCTATCTCACACACTATACAAGTGCAAAGGAAGATGTCACCCCAAATGTTGACACAGTCTCAATGGATTTCATGAAGCCAAAAAGTCTGATGGAACTTTCTGACACAGAATTTAAAAGAACAATGATTGAATATTTTTAATGGATGAAAGACAAACTTGAAGAATTACAGGATACTGCAAGCAAACACCAGGAGGAGCTTAAAAAATCAATCCAGATAAAACAAACAAGGTATTAGCAGCAATGGAAAAACAAGAAACCACTATCCAGAATATGAGGTCCAATCTTTCAGATGCTGTCAACATGATAGAGGGACACATGAGCAGAGTGGAAGAGATGGAACACAGAACCAGTGAAATTGAAGACAGAATTGTCACCACTGATCTATTAGAGCAAAAAGCAGACTCAAAAAAGAAGGAAAAGAAGAAAACCTAAGAATAATGTGGGACACCATCAAGAGAAATAACATACAGATCATTGGAATCCCAGAACATGAAGAAACAAGTAAAAGTACCAAAAAAGTTGTGGAAGAATTACTAGAAGAAAACTTTGCAGGCAAAATGAGGAAGGAGAAAAAAATATATTCAAGAAGCTGAGCAAACACCATATAGAATAGACCTAAAAAGAAAGACAGCAAGGCTTATCATAGTTAAATTTACCAGAATCAAATATAAGGAGAGAATAATGAAAGAAGTGAAGAAGAAACAAAGAGTAACATATAAGGGAGAACAGATAATATTAAGTGCTATTTCTCAGCAGAAACCATGAGAGCAAGAAGAGAGTGGAAGGACCTATATCAAACACTTCAAATAACTCAAAGAACACAACTGTCAGCTAAGAATAAGGTGGTTGTTGTTGTTGTTATGTACCATCGAGTTGCTTGAGACTTATAGCGACCCTATATACAAGAGCCCTAAATGCCATTCTATCCTGTGCCAAACTAGCCATCTCAAACACAGTCATTTCCACCACTCCAGTCACAGAATCGATCCATCTCATTGAAGGTCTTCCTTTCCTCTGCTGTACCTCTATTCTGCCAAACATGATGTCCCTCTCCAAGGACCAGTCCCTCATTGCAACATGCCCAAAGTATGTCAGATGCAGCTTCAGAATCCTTGACTCCAAGGAGAATTCTGGCTTCACCCTCTCCTGGACAAACCTAGCAGTCCATGGTATATTCAACACTCTTCTCCAGCAACACAGCTCAAAGGTATAAATTCTTTCTATCAACCCTATTCACTGTCCAACTCTCCAATACATAACATGTAATTGTGAAGACTATAGGCCGGATCAGGTGTACCTTAGTCTCCAGCCTGAAGTCATTGATCTTCAGTACTCTTTAAAGGTCCCTGACAGCTGACTTTTCCAAAGCAATTTGCCTCTTGATTTCTTGGCTGCTGTTACCAAGAGTGTAGACTGTGGAGCCAAGTAAACTAAAACTGTTAACTATCTCAATCACTTCACCATCCATACTGATGCTGCCAATTGGCCCAGTGGTGAGAATCTTTGTTTTCTTGATATTGAGCTTCAATCCATATAGGAGGCTGCAGTCATTGACCTTCTGCAGCAAGTGCTTCAGGTCCTCCTCAGTTTTAGCAAGCAGGGTTGTGGCATCTGCATAACGCAGGTTTTGATGACCCTTCCACTGATCCTGATGCCACATTCCTCCTCGTACAGCCTAGTGTCTCGGATGATCTGTTCTGCATGCAGACTGAAAAGGTATGGAGACAAAATCCATTCCTGACAGATCCCCTCCCTTCTTGATTTTGAACCATGTAGTGTCTCCTCGCTCTATTCTGATGACTGCTTGTTGGTCAAGGTAAAGGTTTTGCACTAGCACAATCAAATGTTCTGGGATTCCCATTCTTCTCAGATTCAGCCAGAGCTTGTTATGATCCACACGGTCAAAAGCTTTTGCATAGTCAATGAAACACAGATAGACAGTCTTCTGTTATTCTTTGCTTTCTGCCAAGATCCATCTAACATTAGCTATAATATCCCTAGTACCATGACCTCCTCTAAATACAGCCTGCACATCTGGCAATTCTCTGTTGACATATTGTTCTAAATGTTTTTGGATAATTTTCAGCAGAATCTTGCTTGCATGTGATATTAATGATATTGTTTGATAATTTCCACACTATGTTGGGTCACTTTTCTTTGGAATGAGAACAAATACCGATCTTTTCCAGTTAGTCAGCCAGCTGGTTGTCCTCCAGATTTCTTGGCATGACTTAGTGAGCACATCTGGGGCAGTGTCTCTTTGCTGAAACATGTCTATTGGTATGCCTTCAACTCCTGGAGCCTGGTTTTTTTTTTGCCAATTCCTTCAGGGCAATTTGAACTTCTTCTTGCATCACCATAGGTTGTTGCTCATATGTTATTTCATTAAATTCTTCTGTTTTAGCCAATTCTTTCTGATACAGTGACTCTGTACTTCATCCATCTTCTCTTGATACTCCCTGGATCACTTAACTTTCTACCCAAAGTATCCTTAAGTATGGACACTTGTGGCTTGAATTTATTTTTCACCTCCTTCAGCTTAAGAAACGCTGAGCGAGTTCGACCCTTTTGATTTTCTGACCCCAGCTCTCTGCACATTTCATTATAGTGTCTTGCTTTGTCGTCCCAGGCTGCCTTTTGAATTCTTCTGTTCAGCTCTTTGATTTCTTGGTTTCTTTCTTTAGCTTTGGCTTTTCAGTGCTACCCAGCAAAATTATCCATCAAATATGAAGGAGAGATCAAGATATTTCCAGAAGAACAGAACATAAGAGAGTTTGTGAAAATGAAAACAAGACCAGCACTGCAGGAAACACTGAAAGAGGTCCTTTTTACAGAGACACCACAGCATGGACTAAAGTAACCAGCTACAACACCACAAAAACCTCAACAAAATGATATAAATAAAACCCTGCATTTCAATAATCACACTGAATGTGAATTGATTGTATGCACTGAAGAGGAGTAGCAGATTGGGTGAAAAAACAAAATCCATTAATATGCTTGTCTACAAGAGATACACCTGAAAAATGAAGATAAAGAAAGGCTTTAGATAAAAAGATGGGGAAAAATATACCAAGCAAAAGAAAACCAGAAAAAAAGCAGGAGTAATGATATTAATCACCAATAAAATAAATTTCAATGCAAAAACCATCACAAAGACAAGGAAGGTCACTATATAAAGCTTAAAGGGTCAATAGAACAAGTGAGTATAATAATAATAAATATCTGTGCTCCAAATTGAAGACTTGCACACTATATACAACAATCATTAACAAAACTGAAACAGGAAAATGACAACACTACTATAGTAGTTGAAGACTTCAATACACCACTCTTAAGAAAAGATAAAACTACAAGAAAAAATTCAACAGAGATGCTGAAGAATTAAACCACACAATAAACCTACTCAACCTTATAGATATTTATAGGCTCATGCCCCCCCCCCCAAAAAAAACACACAGTATAATTTATTATCCAATGTGCATGGAACATTCTCTGAATAGATCACATTTTAGGTCTCAAGGCAAGCATCAATAAATTAAAAAACATAGAAATAATACAAAGCATTTTCTCAGACCACAATGCTGCAAAATTAGAAATTAGAAGAGGATAAAGGAGGAAAAAATCATACATGTGGAAGCTGAACAATACCTTGCTTGAACATGAGTGGATACCAGAAGAAATAAAAAATGAAACAAAAAAAGTTTCTTGAAACAAATGACAATGGAAATACCACTTACCAAAACCTCTGAGAAACAGCCAAAACAGTAATCAGAGGTCAATTTACAACAATAAGCAAACATATCAAAAGGCAGGAAAAAATGACCATTGACTCTCTAATCCAACATCTCCAACAAATTGAAAAAGGTAAGCAAGAAAACCTAACACCCTCTAAAAACCCTGAAATTATAAAAGTTAGGGTGGAAATAAATGAAATAGAAAACAAACAAACAAACAAAACAATAATTGAAACCATCAACAAATAAGGAGTTGGTTCTTTGAAAAGTTCAATAAAATAGACAAACCACTAGCAAAACTAACAAAAAGGAAAAGAAGGAAAAAAAAACCCACAAATAATTTGAGTAAGGTGAAACAGGCAATGTCACAACAGAACCAACTTTAAAAAAAAGTATAACACTGGAATATTATGAAAAATTATACTCAGACAAATATAAAAACCTAGAGGAAATGGACGTATACTTAGAAATTTACAACCTACCTAAAATGACACCAACTGAAATTGACCACATAAACAGACCCATTACAAAAGAAGAAGTTGAAAGGTAAGAAAAAAAACTTCCAGCCAAAAAAGTTCCTGGACCAGATGGCTTTCCAAGTTAATTTTATCAAATATTCAGAGATAACTGTCACCAATACTACATAAACTATTTCAGAAAACAGAAAAATATGGAATTCTCCCAGACTCAAGTGACTCATTTTATGAAACAAACATATCGTTGAAATCAAAGGCAGGGATAGACACCACCAAAACAGAGAACTATAGGCCAATATCTCTCATAAACATAGATGCAAAAATCCTGATTAAAATCCTGGCCAATAGAATCCAACAATACATAAAAATTAATTCACCATGACTACGTGGGATTTATAACAAGTATGCAAGGAACGATCAACATAAGAAAAACAAACAATGTGATTTATCACATTAACAAATCACATCGCAAAGAACAAGAACCAGCTGATTCTATCAATTGATGAAAAAAAGGCCTTTAACACAATTAAACACTATTTCTTAATTAAAACACTCAACAAAATAGGATTAGATGGAAATTTCTTCAACATAGTAAAAAGTATATACACAAATCTGAGAGCCAACATTTTTCTCAATGGAGAGAGATTAATGACATTACCCTTGAGAACAGGAACTAGGCAAGGATGCCCACTATCACCTCTTCTATTCAATATTTTACTGGAATTCTTAGCAACAGCAATAAGGCAAGATAAGGGAAAAAAGATATCTAAATTGGCAGAGAGGAGGTAAAATTATCTCTCTATGTAGATGAAATGATAGTTTACTTACAAACCCTTAAAGACTCAGCAAGAAAACTACTGGACATAGTTGATCAATTCAACAAAGTGGCAGGACACAAGATCAACATACAAAAATCAATTGGATTTTTCTACAGTGACAAAGAGAATACAGAACTGGAGCAGAGAAAAACAATACCCTTCACAATAGCTAATTACAAGATTAAATACTCAGGAGTAAACGTAATCATAATTATAAAGGATCTACTCAAAGAAAATGACAAAAAATTAGTATAAGAAACAAAAAGAGAACTGGAGAGGTAGAAGAATATCCCTTGCTCAGGGATAGGAAGACAATGTGAAATGACAATACTACCAAAGTCAATTTACATGTTCAATGTAATCCCAATACAAACACCAATCACATTCTTCAACAGGATGGAAAAGGCAATATCCAATGTTATTTGGAATGGAAAGAGGCCCAGAATAAGCAAAACATTCCTTACAAATAAAAACAAGGTAGGAGGCATCTCCTTCCCTGATTTGAAATCTTACTACACAGCTGTGGTGGTCAAGACAGCGTGGTACTGGTAAAATGACAGACACATAGATCAATGGAATAGAATTGAGAATCCAGAAATCAGCCAATCTGATTTTTGACAAGGACATGACATCAGTTAAGTGGGGAAATGACAGCCTTTTTAACAAATGGTGCTGCTGGCAAAATTGGAAAACTATCTGCAGAAAACTCAAGCAAGATCCACACCTCAGTCCATGCACAAAAACCTATGCAAAGTGGATTATGGACCTAGGACTGTAACCAAGGACTATAAACTTCATTAAAGAAAAGCTTGGAAGAAGTCTAGAAGTCCTAATCCACAACATAGTCTTCCATGCATCCTGGAAAATCTACAACCAGGAAAGGGTAAAATAGATGAATGGAAACTTCTAAGAAGCAAATCACTATGCATATCCAGAACTTCTTCAACAGGGTAAAAAGGGAAGCCACAGACTGGGATAAAATATTTGGTAATGACATGTCAGATAAGAGAGTTATATCTAGAATTTATATAACACTCAAGCACCACAACAAGATAAATGTAAATAACCCAATTGAAAAATGAGCACAGGATATGAACAGACACTTCACTGAAGACGTTCAGATGGCCAACAAGCACATGAAGAAATGTTCAAAATCCCTAGCTCTAAGAGAGATGCAAATCAAAACAACTATGAGATATTATCTCACCCCAGTAAGAATAGCAAAATTTAACTGAACAGCATACATTAAATTCTGGTAAGGTTGTGTAGAAATTGAAACCCTTATTCACTGTTGGTAGGAGGGTAAAATGATGCAATCCCTATGGAAGGCTGTATGTCACTTTGTCAAAAAGTTACAAATAGAGATTCCATTTGACCCAGCAATTCCACTACTGGGAATTTACCCTAAAGAAACCATAACCACCACCCAAGCAGATATATGAACTCCCATGTTTATTGTGGCTTTGTTCACAATAGCAAAGAGATGCGAACAACCCAGATGCCCATCAACAAATGAATGGATAGAGAAGCTCTGGTATATTCACACAATGGAATACTACGCAGCATTGAAAAACAAGAAACTCGTGAAATATTATGCAAAATGGAGGACGTTATACTGAGTGAAATATCTCCGTCACAAAAGGAAAAATTTTACATAGGGCCACTCTTGTAAAATAGGACTGATGTCTGGATTGAGGGAAGACAGAAAAGGAGGGGAGAAATGATGTATACTGCATTGAAACAGATGAGGGAGATAACTGTTTAAAAAGGATATATTATTGTGTATTATTGTCAATACAGCAGTCCAGAATGAAGGCAGCACAGTGGAGCGGACTTGATGGGAAGGATTGCATAACAATGAAAGAGTTTTACTTTTTAAAGAGAAGATTGAACTGGCAGAGCAGTGATAGGCAGGGAGAAAAGTGCAACAATGAATGACTGGAAACCCCACATCTCTGTAAACTTTTATTAAAATTAATTTAAAAAATTCAATAGGTTCAGCAAATGAAAGCAAACATTTTTCACAAAATTAATGATATAACTTCCAGCAACTGTAGTTAAAGGGGAAGTGATACCAGATCTTCTACTACATTACCACATAACATATTAGTCTGTTCATTATTCATGATGTTGGTCCAGGTGTAGCCTAAGAAGTAATTTTGGAAAATTACATATTCAACCTTCTCCTTTCTCTAAATATATTCTGTAAAATGGTTCCCTAAGCAAGCTCAACAATAGTTTCAAATAATTTCTTTGCTCTCCTGAAGTATAAATTTATATCTAGAATATCCTGACATACACGAGTCTGTTTACTTGTTTTTTGGATGTTCTTCTTTGAATATTGTCTCTGGTGGCCAAAAATAAGGAGCTGTACTGCCAGACTAAAGACATGGGGTTTGAATCCATCAACAATTCCATGGGAGAAAGATGGGTGCAACAATGAATGAATGGAATTCCAAAATCTCTGTAGATGTTCATTGAAATGAAAAATAAATAAATTAAAATATATTTTTAAAAAAGAAAGAAAAAATACCAAAAAAAAAAAAACAGCTGGGAGATCACTTATAAGTCAGTTCTGACTCAACAGTACACAACACTTGAATATAGAAGCTAAATCCAAGAACTCTGAAATTAGGTAAATCAATCTTGCATCCATGATCTATTATTTATCATTTATGTATTTTAAGCATTCCAAACATTAGGCCTCATATATGAAAAAATAATAGATATTTTTCTTTTACTTAACAAGACCTTCTTTGTATTACCAAACATAATGATATCATTTTAAAATATTTATGGAATGAATAAAGATGCTGACTACTGGTATACAGCAAAGCATCCCCAAACTTAGAATTTTAAAATACTTTTTTATTTTCTTCATAATTTAAGAGTCATGAAAGTAGTAGAGAAATTTGCTGGGCTATTTATCTTTGAAGAAGTAATTAGGACAATAGATAGTTGCTGTAATGTGGCTGTGTTCTTTTCTCTGCCTCAGGGTCCCTATATCTCATTTCTTTTTGTGTGGTCAATCTATCTTTCTGTCCATTTATCTCTATCTCTCTCTCTCTCTCTCTCTCTCTCTCTCTCTCTCCACATATCTCGTCCTTGGAAGTCTTAGAGTCCTTGAGTAGTCTTAGAGTCTTAGATACTCCGTGTTCTTTTTTAAAAAAATTCATTATCTGTTTATTTTGCTGGGTTAATTTGATTGTCGTAAGTAGTAAATGACAGCATCCTCAAAGCTAAATCTTCAAAATTCATTTCAGTTCAAATTTGTCCAACAACATTATAGGATGAAATTGGGGCAATCTGCTTCTATAAGGATTACAATGTAGAAAACTCTAAGGAACAGTTAGCTTTCTGTCACATGGCGTTGCACTGAGTGAACACCAACTTAATAGCACCTAATAACAGCAAAGGTAGGTGATATATTGAGATATTTAATTTTAAATATTGAAAAACACACACTAAGTACTAGTCTTTGAAAGTCTCAGACTATTTCTATATCTTATACCCCTTAATCCTTTCTAGAAATAGCTGATTAAAATAAAATTTTGAGAATGGAAAAGTATGAAGAATTATAGATTGTATTTTTATTTTTATTGGTAATTATATGGACATTTCTATGCTCATATTAATGATCTAATTAAAGGTGGAAAGGACAATACATGACAGAGAATATTAAATGCTGGATCAACATCCTTGTTAATGATAGGAAATAGATCCAAAAATTAAAATAAGAAGTGACCAAACAGCAATACTGTAACAGTACGGAATGCACAAAATATTTGTTCAAATATATTAGTTAGTAGCATTAAGTGGGAAGGAAATTTTAGATACATAGATTTAAGTGTTAATTTAAAATTAACACAAATGGATATTAGGTAAAAGTTTGAATGAGAAAGATCAGAGAGTTCAAGAAAGAAAATATATGAAAGAGTTAAACTTAAATATGGCAGAATGATTTTTCTATTTATTTGTAAACTTGAATGTATCTTTTCCATTGTAGACTGCTCTCCTTAAAGCTGCAGCTATGTATGGAAAGGTACTCTCTATTCTTAAATTGCAGCTGACTTCCTGACTCCTAGGAGGACCTCCAAAATCAAGTGTTCTAAACAGTCAAGTAGAATTTGCAAGGTCTTATTATGATCTTGTCTTAGATGCCATCGGTCAAGCAAATCCTAGGGAAAATCATTTTTCAAAGGAGAAGAAAAATCTTTAATAAACAACAATAAATCAATGGTTATTCTAGTATATTACAAAGTATCAGCATAAGTGTAGTGAATGTATTGTTGTTATTGTTACACTATGCTGTTCAGGTGGAACTAATTTAGAGCTGAGCTGCTAGTGGATTTTCAGTTTTCAGAGGCAGTTTATGTCACAAGAGGAGATTGCCTATCTTTCTTCTGTAGAGTAGCTGGTGGATTCAAATCACATACCTTCAGGATTGTAGAATATTTTCTTACCA
Source organism: Elephantulus edwardii (assembly GCF_000299155.1). Taxonomy (NCBI): domain Eukaryota; kingdom Metazoa; phylum Chordata; class Mammalia; order Macroscelidea; family Macroscelididae; genus Elephantulus; species Elephantulus edwardii. Next base: position 10,079,594 of record NW_006399874.1, read on the forward strand.
GTAGGCCACCAGAGCTCCCTGTGAATGCATTATTAACGAAATATAAAATATCAAAAATAAAAATGAAATATAAAATATCAAAAAGTTCTGTTATAAACTTAAAATATGTAATCTTTAAATGTACAAAGTGTAGTAATTGAGGCAAACAAAATTATCTGTAGGCTTTAGGAGTTAGATATTTGGGAATAAATATGATACAAATAATTAATTATGTCCTTTTACATAAAAAGAAAGTACATTATTTCACGTAAAACATAAAATATTAAAGGGTATAGTATATTTGTAGGAATGAAAATGGATTTTAATATTATAAGTCTTGGTCTTTAGTAGGCAACTTTTCAAATTATGGAAAACACAGAAGAATATGTGTACATGCAAGTGGGGGAGCTCTTGTTACTCAATCTATGAGGAGTTGCACTGCTCACTTAAAGGCTGCACCTTTCTGGTGTTTGAATGCACAAGCAGCCCCACAGGGGGAAAAATGAGCATTCTCCTTTCATGCAATTTACAGCCTCTGACAAGCTGCTGGAGTGTCAACAATGAGTTGGTTCTGGAGTCACCCCTACGCAGCTGGTGAGCCTTGTGTGGCCTGGTCTTAGACCCTGCCCTCACTTCTTTGGTACTTGGAACCCTTTTAAACAAGATGCCTGATGAAGTGCGCCATGTAGAGGAGGAGGTAGAGACATTTGCCTTTAAGACAGAGATTACTTATGTCTCTCATCATTAGTACCTTCTATTCCAACAAGGAAATTTTCCTTAGAGAGGTGATCTCTAATGCTTCTGATGCATTGAACAAGATTCACTATGAGAGCCTGACAGATCCTTCCAAGTTGGACAGTGGGAAGAGATTATAATCATCATCATCCCTAACTCGCAGGAAAGTATGCTGATGTTGACTCTTGTGGACACAGGCAGTGGCATGACCAAGGCTGATCTCATAAATAATTTGGGAACAATTGCAAGTCTGGTACCAAAGCCTTTCTGGAGGCTTTGCAGGTTGGTGCAAACATCTCCATGATTGTTCAGTTTGGTGTTGGCTTTTATTCTGCCTAATTAGTGATAGAAAAAGTGGCCATGATAACAAAACACAATGATGATGAGCAGTATGCCTGGGAGTCTTCAGCTGGGCGTCCCTTCGCGGTTTGTGCTGACTGTGGTGAGCTCATTGGTCGGGGTACTAAAGTCATTTTGCACCTTAAGAAAGACCAGACAGAGTAATTAGAAGAGAGACAAGTCAAAGAAGTAGTGAAGAAGCACTCACAGTTAATAGGCCATCACCCTTTATTCGCAGAAAGAAAGAGAGAAGGAAATCAGTGATGATGAGGCAGAAGAAGAGAAAGATGAGAAAGGTGACTATAAGGATGACGAAGAGAAGCCCAAGATAGAAGATGTGGGTTCAGATGAGGATGACGACACTGGTAAAGACAAGAAAAAGAAAACAAACAAACAAACAAAATTAAAGTACATTGATCGGGAAGAACTGAACAAGACTAAGCCCATTTTGACCAGAAATCCTGATGACATCACAGAGGAGGAATGTGGAGAGTTCTACAAGAGCCTGACTAATGCCTAGGAAGACCACTTGTCAGTCAAGCACTTCTCAATAGAGTACCAGCTGGAATTCAGGGCATAACTCTTTATCCCTCACTGGCCTTCCTTTGATCTCTTTGAAAACAAGAACAACAACATTAAACTTTATGTTCCCCACAGAGTATCTGAATGTCACCCATGGGAAATGCTGCAACAGAACAAAATCTTGAAGGTCATCTGCAAAAACATTGTCAAGCAGTGACTTGAGCTCTTCTCTGAGTTGGCAGAAGACAAGGAGAACTACAAGACATTCTATGGGTGTTCTCTAAAAACCTGAAGCTTAGAATATATGAGATTCTACTAACCAGTGTCGCCTTTCTGAGCTACTTCGCTATCACAGTTCCCAGTCTGGAGATGAGATGACTTCTCACTTAGAATATGTGTCTCACAAGAAGGAGACCCAGAAGTTCATTTATTACATCACTGGTGAGCCAAAGAGCAGGTGGCCAACCCTGCTTTTGTGGAATGAGGGTGCAAGTAGGGCTTTGAGGTTGTGTATACGACGGAACCTATTGACGAGTACTGTGTGCAACAGCTCAAGGAGTTTGATGGGTAATGCCTGATTTCTGTCACCAAGCAGGGCCTAGAACTACCTGAGGATGAAGAGGAGAAAAAAAATGGAGGAGAGAAAGGCCAAGTTTGAGAATCTCTGGAAGTTCATGAAGAAAATTTTGGATAAGAATGTTGAGAAGGTGACAATTTCCAATAGGCTTGTGTCTTCATCCTGCTGCATCTTGACTAGCACATATGGCTGACAGCCAATATGAAGAAGATCATGAAAGCACAGGGGCTTTGGGACAACTCAACAATGGACTACATGATGGCTAAAAATCACCTGGAGATCAACCTTGATCATCCAGTTGTTGAAACACTGAGACTGAAGGCTGAGGCAGACAAGAATGACAAAGCTGTTAAGGATCTACCTGGTGGTGCTGCTGTTTGAAATTGCACTGCTTTCTTCTCTTTTCTACCTTTAGGGTCTCCAGACTCACTCCAACCACATCTACCACATGATCAAGCTAGGCTTAAGCATTGATGAAGGTGAGGTGACTGCTGAGGAACCCAGAGCTGCTGTTCCTGATGAGATCCCCCCACCTGAAGGTGATAAGGATGCATCTCACATGGAAGAAGTCAATTAATAGTTCCTAGTGTAACACCCCCTTACCCCTTATAGCATCCCTGTGGCTCCCACAACAGCCCTAAGTCGCCCTCTCCCATCTGGCTCCATCTGCTGATAGCTAGTATTTTTCCTTCCTGTCCTGTGTGTTAAGGCAGGATGTAACTCTGGCCTCAACCTCAAGAATGAGGTTGGATGTTGTGTATTGTGAGTTTTGTTATTTTGTTCTGAAATGAAAGTATGCAAAATAAAGAAGATGACATTTTAAAAGCAAACAAACAAACAAACACAAAACCCAATGAGTTGGTTCTGATTCCACGGCAATGGGTGGAGTTCAGTTGATCTTTTACATAAGATATATTTATTTTTGCTGTATTCATAAAAAGTTAACATATTTCTAGGGATCTTGGTGCTATTAAGTACTCAGGTGCTAACTTAAAGTTTTGGCAATTTACTTCCATAATGATTATAGTCTTGGCAACCCAATGGGTCATTTCCTCCCTGTTGTATGGTTCACCATGAATCAAATTTGACACAAAGAGAACTTGTATTGTAATTGGTAGTAATATTTTTCTAGTTTAGAACTATACCAGGAAAGTGTAGAGTTATTGTTTTGGGATGTCTTTTTTCTTTCTCCTAACATGCTGTTGCTAGTATTATAGAATTAAACTCATTGCTAGCAAGTAAAAATATACTCATATCTGATCTTTCAGCAGATTTTCATAAACAGTAGATCACATGAGAGGGGATAGTCCATTTTTCTCAATTAATGGATTGTAATACTTGCCTTTAATTTGACAGTGCTACTCTTCAACCAATATTCCACATAAATAAAATACATTTTAATTAGGAATTTTGGAGATCCCAGTTTCATTGTGATTCTCTTAGGAGCATAGAAAACCTTGTGAGTGGGGAGTTGTTGGATTTTGCCATTGTCAATATAAAAGTGTATTTTTGTGATAGTGGTATGGTGAATAACAAAGATTACCCTCTCAGAACTCAGAACCTGGAGCTACCTGGTTCTGATTATGAGATATTGAGTCCCAAAACAACTTTAAGAATGATATTCAGAGCGTCCTTGTCATGTGAAAGCTTTTAAGGAAAAAGGTTACTGAAATGGATATAGCATTGAAGCTGGCAACAACTGTAAATGGAGTGAAATGAAGCAGAAAGTCTCTGAAGCAGCCAGGTGTGTTTGGGCATCCACAGATGAGATTCAAAATGAACATCTGTCAGAATTCAGATGCAGAACAATCACTCTAGGTGTTTGAAGGAGAAAAAGATCTTAACAGGAATCCTAGAGTGTTAGGATTTTAGGTGGGTCCTCAAAGAACTAAATGCTTAGGTGTCCCACCAGAGGGCCTCCTTCCTCTGCCAAATGTGCATTACGGGTCTACGGTGGATTCAGTGCCCAGAATTCAGGTACACCCTGCCACAGCAATGATTTAGAAAGCAGAGGTGTCCTTATATTTTTTGTTGTGTACCTTCCAGTCTGAGTGGACTGATAGCTGACTCTTTAGAAGGGTTTCAGATGCTTTAAATCACAAAGGAGCAGATTGACCATATGCTTTAAATCACAAAGGAGGAGATTGACCATATTTCTTTTGCAGAAAAGCTGGTGGATTTGAACCACATGCATTAGGGTTGGTAGAGCACTTTCTTACCAAGAACTAACAAATATGTTTGGAGAAAGTGCAACCAGGGTGCTCCTTTAAAGGTTAGGATGGTGAAGCTTCTGCTTACATACTTTGGGCAAGTTGTTAGGTGGTGTCTGTCTTTGGAAAAGTAGAAGAGTCAGTGGAAGACAAGATGACCCTTAAGGTGAATTGATGCAGCGATTACCACAATGGGCTCAAGTACACCAGAGATGGTGAAGATGACGTAGTAGAACAGGACAATTTCAGATCTGTTGTTCATAGGGTCACTATGAGTCATTCCCAACTCCATAGCACCCAAGAATAACAACAGATCATCAGAGTTCTCTTTTACACACTTGCTATTGTTGTTATATTCCATCAAGTAGAGCACAACACATAGCAAACCTATGAACAGATGTGAACTCTGTCCTATCTTGGGCCATCATCACAATCTCTGATACCCTTGGGCTCATTGCTGCAGTCTCTGTGCCAGTCCATCTAGTTGAGGGTCTTTCTTTCTTTCACTGATCCTCCAGCTTTCTAAACATGATGTCCCTTTCAAAACAATAACTTCTAGCAAGGTTCCCAAAGCTTCACCAAAGGTGAAATGAAGCTTTATAATTTTTACCTCCAAACAACACTCTGGCTGCACTTTTTACAAGACATATTTGTTTGCTCTTTGGGCAGTCCATGAGATTTTTAGTACTCTTTTCCAGTATCACAACTCAAAGATATTAGCTCTTCTTCTGTCATTCTTATTGTCTAGCTCTCAGATGCATAGCAAGTGATTGAAAAAACCATAACCTGAATCAAGCACATCTTAGTCTTCATGTTGACATCATTGCTCCTCAATAATTTTGAAGGATCTCTGACTAAGACTTTCCCAGTGTAATCCAGCTGCTGGCTGCTTGTCCCAATCAAATCCCAAGCTAGTGATTAGAACACTGCTACAACGATTGATTTCTCCATGATCCATTTGCCATCAGCAACATCAGAAATAGTCTCACTTCTGCCCTCTAAAACTCTCTGGAACACACTTAACTGGTATATCTCATTGACATATATAACTCTGGCCACAGAGTCTGTTAAGAGAAGTTTTTTAGCTTCTCACCCTCTGTGATCCAGAAAGGCATCTAGGATGAGGATGAAATTGATGCACATGATACTTTTTTTTTTAATCTTGTTTGCCTTAGAAACCTCTAAGTAAGTGACCCACTGAGTAATGAGAATTATTACTCTGCCAGGGGTATGTGAAAGAAGTGACATATCCTTTCTCCAAGGCTGTTTCGGGGCCATCAGCACTCATTCTGCAGAGAGCTATCTCTAGTTAAAGTAAAGCAACTGTAGAAGCAGCACAAGAAAGGAAAAATGAAAATGCTGGAGAAAATCTTGAAGAATACTGTCAAAAATAGCTAGCTAGTCAATGTATCCTAAATAATTTTCTTCAATTAGGTTAATACAAGGTTCTTGCTATTATCCAATATAATTTTTTTTTTTAAATTATAGATAGATGGGGACAAAGAAAAAGAAGACAAAAGTTGTTCCTACACTTAAGAAAAATCTGGAAAACAAGCTTTGGTGTGCAACTTCAGGATCCCTCAGCAAGGTGCCATCAATAATTTACTCAAGAACTTTAAAACTTTAACAAAAACAGATTGTAAAACTCATTATTATTTTAAGAATCATTATCAAATGTTAAACTAAAATATTTTTAAAAGCTAAACCAAATATATATATTTTTGTTATAGAATTTAAACAGATTTTTTAGTAAGAGGAAAATGTTACACCAAGTAATTTTTAAATAGAATGATTTTGCTGATTTACAATAGCATGCAATCTGTAATTTTTAGATTAGTCAACATTGTTGTTGTTATATGCCATCTAGTCACTTTCAACTCATAGCGACCCTATGTACAACAGCCCTAAACCCTGCTGTCCTGTGCCAATCTCATTGTCTCCGACACACCCACCCCAATTACCCTAGTCACTGAATCAATCCACCTCATAGAGGGTCTTCCCCTCCTGCACTGTTCCTCCACCCTCCCAAGCATGCTGTCCCTCTCCAAGGATTGGTCCCTCTTTGCAACATGTCTAAAGTATGCAGACGAAGCCTCAGAATCCTTGCCTCCAAGGAGCATCCTAGTTTAACCCTCTCCCGTATAAACTTGTTTCCTTAGCAGTCCATAGTACACTAAGTACTCTTCTCTAGTACCACAGCACAAAGGAATCAATTCTCCTTCTATCCTGCCTAGTCATGTTCCAACTCTCTGATGCAAACAAGTGATTGCAAAGAACATGGCCTGTATCAGATGCACCTTAGTCTCCAGAGTGACACCAATGCTCTTCAGTACTTTGGAGAGGCACCAAACAGTAGACTTTCCTATCACAATATGTCTTTTAATTTCCTGCCTGCCAAGAGTGTTGATTGTGGAGCCAAGCAGACTAATACTGTTGACAATATCAATCTCTTCACCACCCATCCTGGCCCAGTGGTAAGAATCTTTGTCTTCTTGATACTGAGACTTAATCCATATTAAAGGCTGTAGTTCTTGACTCACTGCAGCAAGCTCTTCAGGTCCACCTCAGTTTCAGCAAGCAGAATTGTGACATCTGCACAACACAAATTGTTAATAGATCTTACACCAATTCTGATGCCACACTTCTCCTCATAGAGCCCAGTCTCCTGGATAATCTATTCTGCATAGACATTGAAAAGGTATGGAGATAAGGCACATCCCTGGCATACATCCTTCCCAATTTTGAACCACACAGTGTTTCTTTGCTCTGTTCTGATGACTGCCTTTTGGTCCAAGTATAGGATTCTCATTAGCATGATCAAGTCTTCTGAGATTCCCATTCTTCTCAGAGTCAGCCACAGTTTGTCATGCTCCACCCAGTCAAATGCCTTTGCATAATCAATGAAATACAGACAGTCATTCCTCTTGTATTCCCTGCTTTCAGCTAAAATCCATCTAACATTAGCTATATATTTCCTAGTCCCATGACCCCGTCTAAATCCAGCCTGGGCTTCTGGCAGTTCTCTGCTGATGTACTGTTCCAGTAATTTTTGGATAATCTTCAGCAGAACATTAGATTATCTTTTTACTGTTTATATACATTGTTTTTCACAATGTGAATAGAAATGGTGTAGATTACCTTTTAAGCTTAACATTTGAAAGAAATGAGCATAACTGATCTTATTAGTATTTGCTTAAGGAACCATACTTACAAACAAAAGTATGTAAGACTTCTAGAAACCCAATAAACAACAGATTATGAATGTTTCCCTATGCTGCAACATCTTTATGGTTGCTAATATTTTAACATCCATTGTTCCAATGACACTGTCAATCTATCTTGTTGAAGGTCTTCTACTTTTTCTGACTCTCCACTGTTTCCAATATGATGTCTCTTCCTGAGAACTGACCACTCTTGATAATATATCGAAATACTTGAATTGAAATTTCACCATCCTTGCCTCTACAGAACATTCTGGATGCACTTACTGTAAGACAGACTTGGGTATTTGTCTCCTGATAGTACATTGAATATTCAGTACTCTTGTTCAACATCACAATCCAAAAGCTTCAATTCTTATTCATTGTCAAGGTTTCAGGCACATTGGAAGAAATTGAAAAGACCATAACTTGACTCAAGCACACGTTATTTCTTTGACATCTTTGCTCTTTAGATTTTTAGGGGGGGAAAAAACAAACTTCTACATTTTTCAAAATGCAACACGTCTTTAGATTTGACTGTTGCTCCCACCATGAGTGTTTATTGTAGATCCAAGTAAAACGAAACTGTTGACCACTTCAATCTTTTAGCCATCTACTAACCCTGGTGTACAAGTTGCCATACAGTGGTGACTTGTGGTTGCTGTGAGGCTAAACACTGAGACACTGATGTGTCAAATGCGTTAATGGTTTATTATCCAATGCCTAGAGAGTAGGGTGGAGCTCCCTGATTAAAACAAGCTTGGAGGCTGGAGTGGTATCCACCCTTGCCTCTGGAAACCCTTTGAACAATTTTTTTAATATACTTTCTATATTACTCAAGATTTTGTGTACAGAATCCTTCAGTTTTGTAACTTAAGACTTTATTTTGTTATTCAGGTGTTTCTACATCAGAAATATCAAACATATTGTACCCTGTTGGTTTTCTAACTCCAATTCTTTGTGCATTTCATTATATTTTTGGCCTTTACTTCTCAAACTGGCTTTTGAAATCTATCCATTCTTTTACTTAAAAAATATCTTCACTTTTCCCCCTTCTGTGAATTCTAGTAAAATATTCTGAGTCTCTTCTAACACCCATTTTGATCTTTCCTTTCTCTCTTGTAGTGAATTAGATAGAATGATATAATGATGTAATCTTTGATGCTTATATAGCTTTATTCATATATAATATCTTTGAAGTCATCCCATGGCATATGTTGTCTTAGGTCATGTAGTGTTCAATGCATCAAATTCAGTTTTCAGATTTTATTTTTTTTTTTAAAATTCAGGTTAGATAGATGCAAATTAGTATTTTTATCTTATGGACTTGTTTTCATTTTCTTCAATTTTATCTTGCACATGAGTAATTGACAGTCTATCAACTGTCAGTCCCTAGACATGTTTGACTATTATTATTTAGCTTCCTCTTTGACTCTTCTTATGGTTGTAATCAATCATATCCCTGTGTAGTTTATTAGGTAAGATCCATGTTTATAGTTATTTTTTGGGTTTTTTTAAAAAAGGAATTTGCTATAAATAAACATTAAGAAAAAAACTGATAAATAAATCTGCTTTTGGAAAAGGAATGCACTACTTTTGCAGCTATATTATTAGTTTATTTAATAAGGAAATTAATACTTAAAAGCTTCTTAGTTGTCTTTAATTGTATAGTTGTTGTTGTTGTTGATGTTGTTATGTGCCGTCGAGTCGCCTG
>NW_006399874.1:10093669-10096904 GCF_000299155.1 Elephantulus edwardii
TTAATATTGATAAGATACTCTACCTTGCTTGTAAGAAATCAATTTTATATAAATTAGTTATTTTACCCTAAAATTCAAACATTAGTTTCTTTTGAATTTTAGAGGTTTGGCTAATGTTAAAATGATTATTAATAAAACTGAACTAAAGTTTAGCTTTATTATTCCCACCTTTTTCTTTCTCCCCTCAAATAATGTGAATCAAGTATTGAGGAATAACAGATTCAATTAAGTTAACAAATATTGCTATATTCAATAAAATAAACAATGTGTAATTCTTTTTTCCCTTGGTAACTTAGTTTTAGGTAGTTACTTTGCTCTGTTAAATTACTACTGTAGACTATTCTTAAGTGACAACAATATTACTACCAATTGAATTACAAGAAGCATTTCTGAGTTGGAACAATTTTAATTCCTATTTTATGATGAAAAGACTATAACTGAAGAAACACTAGAAAGATACATGGCTCTGAGTATATCTACAGGAAGCAGTATAGGTAAAAATATTGAACAGATATGTCTATGTCCCAGTAAAAACAGTTTGTCCTGCATTTTTAAGGAAAATTAAAGCTGTGTTTCAATGTATATAATCTATTAATCACTAAGATGTAAGAAAATTATTTTTGTTCTTCCAAACTGAAGCTTTCATATATTAGTTGAGTTTTAGATCAAAGGGAATTTCCCAAGTGAGCCTGTTTGAAAATGTTCAGAAGAAAAATAGTAAATGTATGGAGGATACTTTTGCTATTAATATATATACTTTTTCCATGGGTATGGTTTTTTAAAAACTATTTTTTTATACTGGTTTGTTTATAAAGCTCATATATATCGTGTTTCACACTACCCTTCTTTCACATTGTGTTTCATACAATAATTTTGATTCATTGTATTTTATAAAATTAATCAACATTAAACTATGTCCACCACTGCCCTGTCTTTCTAGACCCTCGCTGGATTTTTCTCATTTACTTTACCCATCTCTCCTTCCATCAGTCAAATTGTGTGACCCTAATTTTACATTATCTCAGAAGTTAAATTGCAAATGTTACTAAAATAATGGAGCCTTTATTAAAATCCTTTATCCTCTGAAATGGCCAACAAAATGGATTGGTCTGTTCAGGTTTGTTTTTTAAAATTTATTTTAAAATGATCAGTTTTTCAAAGTGTATAATAAGCTTAATTTTGAAAAATATTTTTTTTTTTTTAGTTTTTTGAAGTACAGGGAACATTCCCTTTTTTTGGTAGACTTCTTTTTCTTTTAATTTTAAGAATATGCATGTTTTTCCTAGATAAGAAAACACTGATTATTATAAAAATAATGAAATGGGAAATTGTATACTTTCAAAGTGATATGAGAAATAACTTATGTATCTACTAATGTCCATTATCTGATTTGGGCTCAAATTCTTGTCCAGTTCTCAAGAGTGTGTATGTGTGTGTGTGTGTGTGTGTGTGAGAAATTCTTATCCAGTTCTTGTGTGTGTGTGTGTGTATGTTACAGATGTGTTTATTACAGGTATATGTAAGAAGCCACTAAAGCCACTAATTAGCAAGTATCTCTTTTTCAGTAATTAGTTATTTATGCTTTCATGCAGCCTTCAATATGGATTGAAGCTCAATATCGAGAAAATTAAGACTCTCACCACTGGGCCGATTGGCAGCATCATGATAGATGGTGAAGAGATTGAGATTGTTAACAGCTTTAGTTTGTTTGGCTCCACAATCAACACTTGTGGCACAGAAGGCAGGAAATTAAAACAGGAATTGCATTGGAAAGTCTCCTGTCAGAGACCTCCTTAAAGTACTGAAGAGTAGTAATGTCAGTCTGGAGACTAAGGTGTACCCAATACAGGTCATGGTCTTTGTAATCACTTACTATGCATCAGAGAGCTGGACAATGACTAGGTATGAGAGAAGGAGAATTGATGTCTTTGAGCTGTAGTGCTGAAGGCGAGTGTTGAATATACCATGGACTGCTTGGAGAACAAACAGGCTTATCCCAGAAAGGATGAAACCAGGTTGCTTCTTGGAGGCAAGGTTTCTGAAATTTTGTCTGACCTATTTTGAACATGTTGCAAGGAGGGATCAGTCCTTAAAGAGGGATGTTATGCTTGGATGGGTTGAGGGACAGCACAGGAAAGGAAGACCCTGGCTGAAATGGATTGATTCAGTGACTGGGGTAATGGGGGTATGCGTGTTAGAGACAGTGAAATTGACACAGGATAGAATGGGATTTAGGGCTGTCTGACATAGGGTTGCTATGAGTTGCAGGTGACTTGACAGCATATAAAAACATATTTTCTAGTGTCAGTCTTTTTTTTTTTCTTTCCTGTCTTTTATGCCTACTAATATTTAACTCTGTCAATCTATTGTTCTCTCTCTCTCTCTCTCACACACACACACACACAGAGTGAGAGAGAAATAGAGATTAAGATTAAAAGCAATTATAACTAGGAGTGGCATTTGTAGAAATGAATACTTATGTGTATTTTTTATTGCATGATATTTATGTGTTTGCAGTATTAATATGATTTATATCTATGCATATAACCATATGCACATATTAACCATCTTATTTGTGATTTAATTTTTTATGTTTAAAAATATTGGCAGCATTTGACACTTTAACTCTTTAGTTTTCTAAAGAGGAGGGATGACTTACCTGAACTATAAATGAAATTAATATTACATAGAAATTGGATATAGTGACTTATGGGTTCTTGTATCACTCCACACCATTTTTTATTGGTGGAATATGACTATAAAAAAGTATTTACTTTTACTAGGCAAAAGCATGAAATTATTTTACTAATTGCAAATGGAAGATTAACATGGAAAGTATGTTGGGAATAGTAGCTCCAAGACTCAAAATGATAAACCAATATGTATTTATTTGTTGACAGTCAGCTCCACCCTTCTGTATGTGTTTATATGCATATTCATGTATATAAATATATATACATATATATGCATGTAAATATATGTATATATGTAGGTGTATATATGTAGGTGTATATGTTGTTGTTATGTGCTGTCAAGTTGACTGTGACTCATAGTGACCTTATGTACAACAGCCCTAAACCCTGCTCTACCCTGAGCCAATCTCACTATCACTGACACATTTATCTTCATTACTCCAGTCACTGAATTAATCCATCTCATTGAGGTTATTTCTCTCCTGCACTGTCCCTCCACTCTCCCAAGCATGATGTTCCTGTCCAAGTAAATGTGTGTGTGT
>NW_006399874.1:10097084-10111714 GCF_000299155.1 Elephantulus edwardii
TATATATATATATATATATGACATCTGATTTCTAGCTGTGCTCTGCCAATGGGAAGTACTGGTGTAAATATAAAAGTTTGAAGGGAAAGTAGTTATTTCTGTCTCTGGAGTGTCTCCAGTAGAAGAAACAATTCATTACTCATGAGTAAAGAGTGAATTTAAGGTTCCTGGGCCAATGTCAAGCTGTGGTATTCTACTGGTGTGCCAGAGTAGCAACCATATACAGTACGCAAGGGCCATGGTCCTGACAGAGATTGTAACAACTAATGACAACAGAATATTCTCAGTTACTGCCGTGGATGTATGTATACACTAATGGCTTTTATGTACAATGCAGGTGGCGGTATATCACTCGGAGATCCACACAAATGAAAGGGGAATGAAAGAAAATACAAAAAGCAGTTTAAACTTCATTAAAAACTTCCAATGTTTGTTTTTTTTTAAATATGCTAATTCATTTATATGTTTAAATCATTACAAAAGAAACCCTTTCAAGTGTATGAAATGACTAATAAAATAACATAAATTCAGATTACTACTTCACCATGAGCTCTGGTTGCCTAGTTATATGGAGTGACTCTGCCAACCAGAAGACATGCAATTCGATTCCACCACCTGCTCTGAGGAAGAAAGATGTGCAATTTCCTTTTGTGCTATTGACTATCTCTGAAAGCCAGCTGGAGGATCAGCTATGAGTTGGTTCCAAATCAACAGCACATAACAAGAGTCAGAATTGACTGGACAACAACTATAAAACTTATGTGAAATAGAAAATCACATACACACGCCCACACTGATGGTGAAGTTCATAGGGATTTGGACTGCCAATTCCAAGGCAGTGCCTCTCTGGCAGTTTGAAAATTCTCTGCAGGAGAAAGAAGGATAATTGCTATCTGTGGGATCTGCAGCCTCCAAAACCTTGTTGGAGAATCAACTATCAGTTGGTTCCAATGAGTGTGAATTTTTAAAATATGTATGACTTGTGTGCCTTAATTGTTAAAGTATTTGGCTCAGAAGAGATAGAGTAGGACTTCAGTAAAGCTATTGTTAAGTAACAGAATCATATGAGGAATCATTTTTTTTTTTTCAGAAATAAAAGAACCTTAGAAATCACCAATCAATACATTTCTTTTTGAGGAGAATAAAGAACAAAATAATTTTTCTGGGATTGACTAAAACTTAAAAGAGTCATTTGTAAAACTGAGCGAGCATGCACAAGATTTGTTTCTGTGTAGTCCAGCATGTTTTTATAAGTGGAATGATCAAGAAGGAAGATTCCTTACCAATACAAATTTGTTTTAATACAGTTATTATCAACACATCAACCTTGAAAGCTTGCAAAACCATCTAATCAGTAGACAGGAAAGACTGATGTGTTAGGAGATACACACTTGTACTGTTTTGCAAATTCAGATGAATCAGCACAGATTGTGTGAGATAAATTGCTGATGGTATCTATTTAACAACTGGCTTTTAATTAAGTTTACACATATGCACAAACCCTATGTTCAACAGATGCCCCCAGTGTGCCTTTCTTCAGCTTTTTATAGTCTATTTTGTCAAACTCTAAGGAACTGTCATTTTCTTAAGATCAAATGTCAAGTAGCACCATTTTCGTGTAATTAAATCTAAGGGGGGGGGAAATGTGAATGTATTCAAAGCAGACATTGAGAAAATTTAAAGGGCTTCCAAAAGTATCAACTCTATATATTACAAAGTATTTGCTAATAGAGTTTAAAGAGAATAAATGATGGTTTTCTATTCCAAAGGCATCTTGGTTTTCCTTGGTTAATGTCTCATAATAATTCTGTTAATGCAACATCAACTGGTGATCAATAAATCAATTGTTTAAATTATTTTTTAATAGATGTGCTAGAGAAATTAGCTTGGTATGAACTTAAGCTTGATTATAAGTGATATTTGTTTGTTTTTAGTGTTGATGCAAATTTTGAAATAGGCAAGACTCCTGCTTAAATCCTCAGTGAACCCAATAATTTATATAATTGATTTTTGTTTTACCTATAAAATAAGGAGAGTGATTAAATTAAAAAAGAAAAACTCCATTTGCAGCAAACTGCATTCTTTTTTTATAGCTTTGAAAGAAGAATTACATATACTGTTGAAATTTAAGTTTTGGTAACTGATAATACTTGAAATGTAGACTGATCAGAGCACTGGGAAAGGTTACTTGCTTAGTCAAATGTATCAGTAGAGATCAAGACTCAGAAAAATGTGTTCATTACAGTTCAGTCTACATGGCAAACATGAATCTATCTGGTAGATAAATCTGTATTTGGACAGTCCATTAAAAAGGGCATTAACAATTTTAAATGCATCATTGAACATTTTATTACCCTTACCTATTGGCCTGAAAATTCAATAAGCAGGAAAGAAAAATATCCAAATTAATATACATCTCTATTTTGTAATGTGTATTGATTTATTTTTAAACCATTTTTTTTTTTAATGTCCCGGTCAGCAGTATAGAATTAGAACTGCGTACCTCCAAGAATAAATACTGTATATATCCTTTACAATTAAACATGCTTTATGGAGGCAATTTCCTATCCTTTCTTAGCTTGTCTCATAGTGTGATTTAAAGAACCTGTTATTTAGTAACTTATAGAGAATAAAATACCTCTGATACTGATAACATCTCTAATGATTTAATCTAGGGTTATAATAAAACTATAATATTTTTTCTGAAAACTAGATTTAACAAAAGAGGGTATTATTTCCCTAAAAGAAGATTAATTTGTGCTTTATTTCTAACAATTATATCAAGCAGGGGGAAAAGAACACTTTACTCTTCAAAGAATAAAAAAACAAAGGAAATTAATTACTCAGATGATAGGAGATCTGAGAAACTAAAAAGAGTTAGGTTACTGAGTTCAGAGATTAACATAGAAGAAAGTCTAACCACATTTACAGCAGAAGAAACTAGGGAAGAAAGTGAACAAAGCTGCAATAAACATGGGTGTGCATATATCTGCTTGGATGTCAGCTATGGTCTCTTCAGGGTATATTCCCAGTAGTGGAATTGCTGGGTCAAATGGTATCTCTATTTGCAACTTTTTGAGAAAGCGCCATACTGCTTTCCACAGGGGTTGCACCATTTTACACTCCCACCAACAGTGAATCAGGGTTCCAGTTTCTCCACAACCTCGCCAGCATTTGTTGCTTGCTGTTCTGTTAAATTTTGCTATTTTGACTGGGGTGAAATGATATCTCATAGTTGTTTTAATTTGCATCTCTCTTAGGGCTAGGGATTTTGAGCATTTCTTCATGTGTTTGTTAGCCATCTGAATGTCGTCTTCGGTGAAGTGCCTGTTCATATCCTGTGCCCATTTTTCTATTGGATTATTTACCTTTATCTTGTTGTGGTGCTCAAGTATTTCATAAATTCTGGATATAAGTCCCTTATCTGATATGTTATTACCAAATACTTTTTCCCAGTCAGTGGCTTCCCTTTTTACCCTACTGGAGAAGTTTTTGGATGTGCATAGGGATCTGAGTCTTAGAAGATCCCATTCATCTATGTTATCTTATCCTGGTTGTAGCTTTTCCAGGATACTGGGAAGACTGTTTATGTTGTGGATTAGGACTTCTAGTGTTGTTCCTAGCTTTTCTGTAATGAAGTTTATAGTCCTTGGTTTTAGTCCTAGGTCCATGATCCACCTTGAGTTCACAATAGCAAGGAGTTGGAAACAACCTAAGTGCCCATCAACAAACGAATGGCTAGAGAAGCTGTGGTATATTCGCGCAATGGAATACTATGCTGCATTAAAAAACAAGGAACTCATGCAATATTATCCAAAATGGTTGACTCTAGAGAACATTATGCTGAGTGAAATATCCCAGTCACAAAAGGACAAATATTACATGATGCCACTGTTGTAGAATGGGACTGTCCTTGGGGTTGGGGAGAGACTGAGTAAGATGGGTTCAATGATGTGTGCTGCACTGAGGCAGAAGAGGGAGGGAACTGTTTAAAAGAGATATATAACTGGGTGTTTCTGTCATCACAGGAGTCTAGAGCGTGGGCTGCATGGTGGAGGGGATCTGGGGGGGTGGTTGTGGAACAATGAAAGAATCTTTTCTTTTACTTTTCCATAATTTTTTACTCATGTACTTATAACTTGTTAGTCAAATTTGTGTCTTCTAGGTTGCAACACCCCCATGATACATCTTCAAGGATATGAACATGTATGGCCAAGCACAATCAATAAGAGTGCATCTAAATTCCAAAATCAATCTCCATAATAGTCTATGTGTTTCCTACTGCCAAAGGGGCCCTTTAGAGTAGTGAGAGAAGATCTTCACCCTAAAACCCACAACGTCCCTTTTCAGCAGGAAGTAGCTAAGAGAATACGCCATCCACTTTTCCTTATGACTCAGGGTGAAGTCTCTCTCAGGGAGGAGTGATAGGGAATGGCAAAGGACACACTGACAAAGAAGATTAATCAGAACTGGCTTTGACAAGCACTGTGGCATTTGGACAAGAACAAACTGGGAGGAGGGTAGAGAGAATAGTGCAACAATGAATGAATGGAAACAAAAAAAAAAAAAAAGTGAAGTATCCAGAAATCAGAAAGCAAAGGCCTTTCCATGTGGCCTGAAACCAAAGAAGGGGCATCCTATCATCACCTATCATCACTGGGGCCACACACAGCAGAGCTGTTTCAATGGCAGAAGCAGCTACAAAAGAGATGAAATTCATACTGGACATCCAGCCAAAAGATAAAAAAACAAGGGTAAATGATAAATTGGCTTCCTTCTGTCTCTCCTACCAATTTTAAACTTATGTTTTCCATTTGGGTGAATCAGTAGACAGTTTTAAAGGGAGCTTAGGGAACACATTTTTAGTGGTCTTATTATTAGGCATTATATATGTGTCAACAATCTGGAACAAGAGGTGTATTGCAAAATGGACTGAGGAAGGAGTAAGGAAGGGGAAGATGGAAAATGTACAACAAATGAACAAAAGAAAACTCAACTTTTCTGTAAACTTGCATTAAAATCACAATTTTTTTAAAAAACCCTTAAATTCAAAAAATAACATCTTGATGTAGTTAAATGCCTCCTTCTGAATCTATGCCTGAATTTGTACAACATTTTTAGATGGCTGCTCCCCAATAATAAATTAGAATATTAGAGGTACCTGTTCATGTCCCTTTCTGCAAGATGTCAGACCTTTATAATATATAAGTAACTATCTCAAGGACTTTCCTAAAAGCTTAGCCAAAACCTTAAAATATTTTACTTCAGTTTGAGATTCTTAATTATCTGTTTTTGTTTAGAAGGGTGAGGTATACATCAGTATCTAAAAGCACATTGCACTTCTCTTTTTATTTCATTTATAGGAATTCCTCAAATAAATCTCTTCCATGTATCCATGGCACTTATGGACAACATTTTATCTGCCACAGGAGAATCACAGAACTTCAAAGATAGTTAATTGCTCAGGCAAGAGAGGTATCTTCCATTATGAGCAATGCCTTTGTTGGAAAAAATTGGTCCTATATTCTTGGATGAGGACACTGAGGCAGATGCCTCAGTACGTGTTGGACTGAATGACCTTGTTGAACTACAGATGTTATAACCTTCCTTTCTGAGAGTTAGAACTACCTTTGTGTGGGAATATCACAAAACCCTCTTTTTTTTAATGTGACAAGTGGTTTCCATATTTTTTTCTGGTTATCAGGTCAAAAACGACTGTAAAACCTCAACAAAAACTTATTGGAACTTGAGTATGTCTAATAATTAAGAAAAGGAGCCTGTACACAAAAGGAAATGCCTAGCATACCATGGCGATAAATAATGGAGGGGATTCATCAAAGAAGGTAAAATGTAAGACTGGATAAATGAGCATTCCTTAACTTGTTACTTTGTGCCATCGAGTTGCCTGAGATTAATAGAGACCCAATGTATAACGACTCTGAACCCTGTCCTATCCTGAGCTGATCTCCCTGACCCTGACACACCTAATCCCATCACCCCAGTTATTGTGTCAATTCATCTTATCTGGGATATTCCTCATCTGCACTGTCCTTCCACCCTTATAAAATGTGATGAACTTTTTCAAGGACTGGTCCCTTCTAGCCGTGTTCCCAAAATATGTGAGATCGAGCTTCAAAATTTTTGCCTCCAAGACAGACCTATTTGTTCTCCTGGCTGTCTATGGTATGTTCAATGCTCTTTTCTAGCACCATAACTCAAAATCATCAATTCTTTTTCTGTCATCCTTAGCCACTGTCCAGCTCTCTGATGCATAACATGTCATTGCGAATACAATGGCCTGGATCAGGCACACCTTAGTTTCTAGACTTGACACCACTGCTCCTCAGAAAGGCCCCTGATAGTAGACATCCCACAGCAATTCATCGTATGATTTCTTGACTGCTGGTGCCAACAGTACTAATGATTGTGGAGTTGAACAAGCTGAAATTATTAGCAACATCAGTCTCTTCTCCATCTGTCATGGTGCTGTCAATTGGCTCACTCGTCAGAACTTTGAATTCTTTGTTGAGCTCCAATTCATATTGAAGATTACAGTCCTTGACCTATGCAGCAAATGCTTCAGATCCTCCTCATTTCAGCAAGCAAAGTTCTGTGTATCATAGGTTGTTGACTTTTCTTCCTCTAATTATGATGCCACCCTCCTCCTCATAAAGTTCAGCCTCTTGAATTATCTGTTCTACATACAGATGGAAAAGATATGGAGACAAACTGAATCCCTGACACATTCCTTTTCTAATTTCGAAACATGCAGTGTGTTTCCTTGCTTCTTTCTGGTGACTGCCTCCTGGTCCAAGTATAGGTTTAGCATGAACACAATCAAGTGTTCTGGGATTCCCATTCTTAAGGTTAGCCACAGTTTGTTGTGATTTACACAGTCAAGCCTTTGCATAGTCAATGAGGCACAGATAGAACTTAATATGCTACAAAATATCCAAGGTGCTAGGGAACTTTGGCTACTGAAACTAATACTAAAGTAGAAATGCCTGAGTTGCTGTTACAACCATCAAAGGAAAAAAAATAGATTGTTATGTAAGAAATGTTAGTAAAGGGTTATGCTCCATAAAGAGGTAGCGAGTACTTACTTTTTAACAAAGCCAACGGGAACATATTGGAAAGAAGAGAAAGCATTAGTTTCACTAATAACTTAAGTGAAGGGTCTCCACTGAAGGCTAGTGATGATGGTAACAGAGGTAACCATTGAGCTGAGGTTCCCAATATCCAGGGGAACTTTAGAAGAATTATCTGTAGTAATAAAAGCCAGATAGTGGGAATTAATTACTGAACACTTGGAGGCTGAAAGTACTGTTTGAAATTGGCAAGATTGGAGAGACAGTCAAAAGACCTAATTAGCAGAGTTATGCACTGTTAAACAAACACAGCATTCCCAGGGGCATAGTACACAGATTGTTGTTGTTGGTTGCCTTCAAGTCAAGCATGACTCATAGTGATCCTGTAAACAAAAGTCCTGAAACCCCTCTACAACTATCGACATTTATCAAAGTTCATGGAGTTTCCAGAGGCATGTTGTTTAGGAAGTAGATGCCATTTCTGCTTCCAAGCTTACCTTAGTCTCTTATTGTTTTTATATGCCACTGAGTCACCTGTGATGTATAGCGACCCTATGCACAGCAGCTCCAAACCCTTCCCTGTCCTGAGTCAGTCTTACTAACTCCTATAGGAAGATACGTTTTTCATCTTTTCTCTTGTTTCTTCATATTGTCTCCACTTATATACCTAAAATGGTATCCAATAGTTCCAAGTTCTGATCCATCTCAGACTTAAACTCACAAATAAATAGCTCAGATCCAAATATTTGGGATCTGATAGTTTGCAAATTTCACCCTTTATAAGCAGTTTGTTGATTCTTAGCCATATTTACACAACTATCTAGTTCTCTTTATCCGAATACATTTGTTGTAAAGAATCAAAGGGATAGAATTATTCTATTTTCTACTCCATTCTTCATCAATTTTTTTACCTAGATGTCTAATTTAATGTGTCTAAATGATATTCTTTTAGTATTGTAGGAATTCCACATTATCCACTTCTGAAATAACAGGCTTTAGAAAATCCTATGAATAGAACACAAATAGAATGTCAAATTTAGCAGTGGATGCTGAGAGATTAAAAAAAACTGAAGAGGAATAGTTTCAAACAGTCATTAAAGTTGAAACATGGAATGCAAAGTATGAGTGTAGGAAAATTGGACATTGTTAAAAAAAGAAACAGAATCCTTAAATATTGACATACCATACAACTATTTCTTGGAGAAGATATAATCCATGGAAAGGTGTGGGATGGAGAAGAAGACAATGGCAACAAGTCAAGTAGACTGATGCAGTGACTGCAGGAATGGGTTGGAGTGTGTCAGAGATTGTAAGGTTGCCATAGGTTAAGACAAGGATCATATCTGTTGTTCATAGGATTGTAATGAGTTGTGCTTGAGTTGATGGCACATAGCTACAACAATAAGGCATTGGAGAACTGAGATGGGTTGTCATGGGCCACTTTGAATCAGACAGTCATATGACCAACTATGCCTGGAATGAAAAAGTGAAGAAAAATGGGGTTGTATACATAGTTGAAAATAGCATATTCTAGATCGATTCTAAAGTACAACTCTTTGAGTGATGGGACACTATTCAAATGCAAATAAGGGAAGCCTGTTAATATGACTATCATTCAAATATATGCTCCAACAACTAACAAAAAAAGGAGGAAATATAACATTTCTACCAACTTTTTCAGTTTGAAATCAATTGAAAATGTAACCAAGATTTATTAATAATAATTGGAGACTGGAATGTGAAAATTGAAAACAAAGAACAACCAGTGGTTGGAAAATACAGACATGGTGACAGAAATGAGGCTGGAGACAGAATGATAAAATTCTGTACAATTAATTATTTATTCAATGTAATAACTATTATTAAAAAAACCCCACAAATGGTTATTATACACATGGATCTCACTGGATTGACCACACAGGAATCAGATTGATCACCTCTATGAAAGAATATTGGAGATGCCCAGTATCAGCTGTGAAAACTAGGCTAGGTGCTGACTATAGGCTGGACCATCAATTATTCATGGTCAAATTCAAATAGAAGCTAAAGAAAATTAGAACAAATTAACAAGAATCAAAATATGATATTGAGCCTATCTTAACCGAATTAAAAAAAAAATCCCAAAAAACAGGTTTGAGACATTCACCACTGATGAGTTATGGAAGGATATAAAAGATACCATCTATGGAAAAAGCAAAAGACAGAAGAGGAAGAATAGACAAAAAAAACTGATGTCAGAAGAGATTTTGAATATTGCACTGGAATTCCAAGAAGCCAAAACAAAGGGGGAAATATCAGGAAATTAGAGTTGAATGGAAGATTTCAAAGGAAGTTCTGGGAGAGAAAGCAAAATATTATAACAAAATGTGCACGGAGTAGCTGGAGTTAGAAAATCAAAAGGAAAGAACTTGCTCTGCATTTTTCAAGTTAACGGAAGTGAAGAACAAATTCAAGCCTCAAATAACAATACTTAAATATTCTATAGGTAAAATCTTGAATGACTTAGAAAGAGTCAAAATAATATAGAAGGAATACACTGAATCACTATTATAAAAAAGAATTTACCAACACAGAATTATTTCAGGAAGTAGCATATGATCAAGAACCAATCAAGGAAGAAGTTCAAGCTGCTGTGAAGGAATTGGCAAAAAAATAAGGTCCCAGCAAATGATAGAATACCAATCTACATATTTAAACGAACAGATAAAGCCCTGGATGAGCTTACCATGTTGTATCAAGAAATCTGGAGAACAACTACTACAACTGGAAGAAATCTATATTTATTACCATTCCCAAAAAGGTGATCCAGTTGAATATGTAAATTATTTTTACAATATTATTAATAGCATATTCAAGAAAAATCTTGTTGAAGATTATCCAAAAAATACTAGAACATATATTCACAGAGAATTGCCAGAAATACAAGATGAATTAGAAGAGGGCGTTGTACCAAAGATATCATTGCTGATGTCAGATGGATCTTGGATGAAAGTAGAGAGTACCTGAAGGATGTCCATTTGTGTTTTATTGAATATGCAAAGCCATTTAACTGCGTGGATCACAACAAATTTTTATTAACATTCAGAAGAATGGGAATTTCAGAACGCTTGAATACATTGAAATTAATTTATTCTTCCAATAAGTTATATAAACGTGAAGTCAATTTAGTTATAAAAGTAAGCAAAAAAAGTTACAAACTCTACTAACTTTCTAAATGCTTCCACAAATAATAATATTCCTCAAAACCCAAACTAAGCTCAACAATATCAAGTCAATTCAGACTCGTGGAAATCCTTCACTAGATTTTAAAGACTATCAATCTTAACTGGAGGAGAATGCTCTTTTTTCCTTCCTCAGAGCTACTGGTAGATATCATCTTCCAGAAATTCAAGATCTTTTGACTAATAGAACAACACGTTTATGGACACCAGAGTTTCTTAAAATATACGGTGATGGAAATAAGTTTGAAGAATATTTGCTTTCCAGAAATGAAAAAAATTATTCATTATATTCCATAAATAAAATATTAATTTCTTACAGATACTAAATTTAAATAGCAATTTCAACAGATGGCAGAGAGAAAAAGACAGTCAATGGTAAATTCTGTTTAATCATCTTTAATATACCACAGCATGAATATGTTAAATATTAACTCTTTTATAATAATTAAGGTAATTATCAGGAAGAATTATTTTGATACTATAAAAGCCTCTTTTAAATTTTTAAAATATTCAGGCAAATGTGAAACCTATAATTATGCATTTATACACAAGGCAGCATTTCAAACTATTAAAATGTCTCTTCCCAAAAAGAAGTAAGCGATGTTGCTGTTAGGAAGTATAACACGACTGGACCCAGTGAGCTCTGAGAATTGAACACACATAAAAGGATTTTCGCACATTCTTTCTGAGTGTGGGTTAAATGGTTGATCCAGGTTCCCACATGGCTAATTGAATTGACATACATTCAATTATTCAAAAGATAAAACATTGCAAATTATCCATGCCAAAAAGATACTGAAACTGAATAATTCAAGCTAAGTCAATTCTTTGTAAACTTTTGTTTGGGGACCAGAAAGCCTTGTGCATGTGGAATATTCTATCTATGAGTATGTAATATATTTATTGTTAATATTTGTTCCATACGTTAAAATAAGAGAAGAAAAATATATTTTTAATGAGTTTAAATGATGTGGTATTCTGACTGTGCCGTTTTTTTCAGAAGTTTTCTACAGAAAGTTTTTTCACAGAAGTGTTTTCACAACTTTGAAGAAAACTAGAGTTGTCAATGTATAATATTGGTTTCTAATTTACTATACTATTATAATTTAAAAATTAAAATATCAAGCTATGTAACATATCTAATCAGCATATGAGTAGATAAAATATGCAAATATTTCCTTTATTAGATATTATTAAAATATACTGTATACAATCATTTTTGGAATGGTAGAATTGGTTGTTATGTGTCATTAAGTCAACCATGACTCATAGTGACCCTGTGCACAATAGCTGTGAACCTACCCTATCCTGAGACAATCTTACTGCCTCCAATACATCTATCCCCATTACCCTAGTAATTGTGTCAATCCATCTCATCCAAGTTCTCCAAAGCATGTGAGAAGAAACTTCAGGATCCTTGCTTCCAAGGAACAACTTGATTTTACCTTCTCTAGTAAGACTTGCTTACTCTTTTGCCATTTTAGGGTATGTTCAATACTCTTCTTCAGCACCACAACTCAAAGACATTGATTATTCTTCTTTGATCCTTTATCATTGTCCAGCTCTCAGATGCATTGCAAAGATCATGGACTGGATCAGGTGCACCTTACTCTATAGACTAACATGTTGCTCTTTAATACTCTAGAGAGATTCCTGATAGCATATTTCACAGGTGCTTATTGCTTTTTTATTTCCTGATTGCTGGTGCCAAGAGTGTTGATTATGGAGCCAAGCAAGCCAAAATTGTTAATATTTTCAATATTTTCTCTATCACGGTGCTACCATTTGGCCGAGTGGTGAGAATCTCTGTTTTCTTGATGTTGAGCCTCAATCCATATTGAAGACTGCAGAATTTTATTTTCTGCAGCAAACCCTTAAGGTCATCTTCAATTTTAGCAAGCAAGGTTGTGTCACCTGCATAAGATAGGCTGTTGATGAATCTTTCTCCAATCTTGATGCCACATTCCTCCTTATGATATCCAGCCTCCTGAATGATCTGTTCCTCATGTATATAGAAAAGCTATGGTTATAGGACATATTCCTGATATACCCCTTTCATGATTTTGAACCACACAGTGTTTCCTTGCTCTGTTCTGACAAGTATGTAAAAACAAACAAATAAAACAAACCCCCAAAAAAAACCAAACCTACCCAAAATTATGTCCTGGTTTAATTATGTCCTATGGCCATGGGGACTCAAATTTTCAAAATGAGTGTGTTCCTACTACACTAGTAGAAATCTTTTAATAACTCCATTCATCTTTTATTAACTCCATTCATGTGTCCATCATTTTTTGTATGTAATTGTATATATTTTATTTCTCTAGTGGGTACTTACCCAGCAATCTTTGTTTGACAGAAATATGTCAGAGTATTTCAGAAGACAGACTATTCCTTCTTCCTTAAAGTCATGGTCTTGAAAACCCTGTGAAGCAATCCTTCACAGCATATATGGGTTTACCTGAGGTTGCAATGGGCTCAGTGACAACTAACAATGTGTTATCTCGTTGTTATTATTATTGAAAAGCAACATGGTATCTCAATGTGTTATTAAAAACAAATTTAAAATATGTTGTAAAAATATAAATCATATAATATTTCCCAATTGAATATTTTATGTCAACAATGCAACAAAATATCAATCATGTTGTACAATTTCACCTAATTCCACTGTAAAATTTAAAGAATCAGTAATAAAGCAAGGTCATTCACTGCCTCAGGTAGATTTTGTCTCATAACAAACCCTCATCAGTTTTGCTAAGGCTCTAAAGAGACTGGCCATCTTTCTTTTGCAGAGTCCCTGAAGGATTACAATGGGCCTTTTGGTTAGCAGTTCAACAGGCTATGAACTACACCAAGTGAGCTCTTAACAATCAAAATAGGTTGTGAGAGAAGGAGCATGGTGGTGTGAGCGCAGGAATCCTGGCAAGCTTTTGGAGTCGAGTGTTTTTCCGGGCATGTGTTTTGCGTGCAGGTTTTCTCTGTCCCCAGGAGCAGTGAGGCAAGCCAGGTTTGTCCTTAGGGCTTCAGACAAGAGCCGGCCCTCGGGCTGGGCCAGGTTCAAATTGTTTTCCTGTCAAACATTCTTCTAGGTGGTATAGCACTGGTCTTTGCGTTGGTGTACAGAGGTAACTCGTGTTGCTGTGATGCTGAACACTGTGACAGTGATGTGTCAGTTGTGGTAATGGGTACCCATGGTGGACAGTGTTGGCTGGAGCTTCCCGACTAAATCAAGCCTGGAAACAGGAGTGGTATCCACTTCCAAAATGGCTTGCCTCCAGAAACTATGTACGAACAATGCTTAGGCCGTTTGTTCATAGGGTCGCTATGAATCGTCTATGACTCAATGGCACCAAAGAACAACAACAACAGTCAGAACTGATCCATTTCCCACCCTCCAGTAAGTTTTCAAAGGTAGACTATTTCATAGAAGGAGACTGCCCATCTTTTCTCCATGGAACTACTGGTGGATTTGAATCGGATGCCTTTGAGAGACTGAAAAATGGAATGGACAAAATAGCGACTAGAATTAAAATAAAGAATACATTTTTTCCTTGCCTACAATTCTGTTATTTGTAGCTGCAACTCACTTTTGGTTGAAAGTTCAAACAGAAAAAGGTTATATAGTATGGAATTGTCACAAATGAATAAGGAATCAACTGTTAAAATTAAGATTCATATAAACACCCGGAGAAAAATACAAAAAACACCCTAAGGTCTAAGGGCAGAAAGGAAACTCTTATTTTCAAAATCCATTTTAAAACTTGATCATTGTGAATGTTATATTTAAAAGAAAAGGACTGAGTAATTTTTTTCCTTTATAATAAGTAATGAGATATTTGCCATATGCAAAGTGTAAGAGAGAAAGGTCTCCATTTTTATTAGAAAATATTATTAAGAATGTTTCAATTGTGTGTACAAAAAGGAAGAAAAGTACTGCTCTCATTTCTTTTCTAGAAAGACATTTTATTGAGTCATGATCTGGAAGAATAAGTTAATGGCCAGTTAATAACATTTTCACATGATCTAATTTAGAGACTTATTTAAAATCACACCGATAAAAGTACAAATTGGTTGTGGAATCTAAGAGCACAATGGAACAGAGAAAGATAGCTAAAGAGCCAGTCTCACTAAATTCAACACACCTAGCCTCCCTACCCCAGTTACTGTATCAATACATCTAATCTGCAGTCACCCTCTCCTGTGCTGTCCCTCCACCCTACTTGGAGTATAATGTCCTCAAAGGACTGGTCCCTTCTGGTCACATACCCAAAGAATGTGAGGTAAAGCTTCAAAATCCCAGCCTACAAGGAGAAACTTG
>NW_006399874.1:10112239-10125654 GCF_000299155.1 Elephantulus edwardii
GAATAATAGTTTGAAATTTCTCCTTCATCACTATTGCCTTGTGATTGTGTGTGTATGTGTGTATTCTCACCTTTTCATCTCTTGCATAGTAGATCATATGATTATCTGATTCAAAATATCCCATGTCAATCCACCTCA
The DNA here is from genome assembly GCF_000299155.1 of Elephantulus edwardii. Taxonomy (NCBI): domain Eukaryota; kingdom Metazoa; phylum Chordata; class Mammalia; order Macroscelidea; family Macroscelididae; genus Elephantulus; species Elephantulus edwardii. The sequence continues at coordinate 10,112,378 of NW_006399874.1, forward strand.
TTTTGCCAATTACTTAATATGTCAGTATTTATATGTTCCATTTCTTTCTAAATGAAGCCCACATCTCCTACAATCATGCTTCTCACATTCTACATTCCAGTCATTAGATCATATGATTGTCTGATTCAAAATTTCCCATGTCAATCCACCTCATTTTTCCAATTACTTAATATGTCAGTATTTATGTGTTCCATTTCTTTCTAAATGAAGCCCACATCTCCTACAATCATGCTTCTCACATTCCACATTCCAGTCATTAGTGTCTGCTTAAAACTGTTCATCCTCCTTTGTGTTCTCCAATTTACAGGCTCAGCCTCAGATGTTCTATTAGTCTGCTCTAAGTGTTCTCTATTGTACATATTGTTATTTCATAACTGGGTGGCCAATCCTTTTCCCTAGTCTGTCTTAATTTAGATGCTCAGCTTTAGAACAATATCTAACAGATAAGCATTTTACCAAAAGTAGCAGATGAAAGACAGTTCCCCTTACAGAAACAATCAATGGATTCAGTATTGCCCTCTCCTCCCCCAAGCTGTGTGTCTTGTCCCTTCCCTTTCTCTGAACCATAAGCGTGCCCTTGCACTCCTGCCTACCCTGTCCAGTACCTCGATCCATCCAGTAAACTACTGATAGGAAGGCTCAGGCCACAAGATACTTCTGTGCTGCTGCTCATCTCTCACACTGCTGCCTGGCCCGAGTTTAGAAGACTTTAAGTCCAAATTCCATGGCTTGCTTTAGGAAAGGATTTCTGTCTAAGTATTGGGGAAAGTTTCTTGCCCTATTCCCTCTCTAATTATGTAATACCCTTCCTCCCAGAATTCCATTAGCTTTGTTGAAAATCAGACATCTTCAGCAAGATGAGTCATTCAGTGCCAAACCTGCACCAGTAACTCTAGAGCTTTGCACAGCCACAGCAGTATGGGATCACCATTGGCCCTTCCCAATAAACATCCAGAAATCCAGAGCTTTACACATGACAGGACTCTGGGATCACTTTGTGTCCTTCCTAACCAGAATTCTACTGGCTTTGTTGACAAACAAGCATCTGAAGCAAGACACTCAACTCTCAAATTCTTTCCAGGAAAGAAATATTAATAATTTTTGTTATTTCAATCTGTTACTCATCAACCCTCCATCCCTCAATAATTTTCATGGTAGAATTTAAAACCAATTCTACTATCTCAAATCAGGTGATTATCCATGCCTCAATTTCTTTTGGGGGCAAAAATTTCAAAATATTTTCCTTTTTCACCTTAGGTAATCAAACCAAGAACACATATTCAATGCCAAACCTGTATCAGGAATCCCAAAGTATTACCATCCAAATTTCTTTCAGTTAGAATTTCAAACCATTTCTGCTATATCAACTCAGGCTACTGCCAAAACCTCCAAATTTTTTTTGGGAAGAACTACCAACCGTTATTACTATCTCAGCTTATGTAACCGCCCAACAACTGGAATTCTTTTTGGGAAAAATTTTCAAGCTTTTTTTTTTTTTTTTTCTATCTCAGCTCAGGTAATTGCTCCAAATCCTTAATTTTTGCAGGGAAAAGTTCCCACCTATTTCTGTTATATCATTTCAGGTAACTATTTTCAGGTTAGAATTTCCAAGCTTTTCTGCTATAACCAGTAAGATATTTTCCCATAATCTCAAATTCTTTTGGAGGAAGAATTTCTTACCATTTTTAATATCTCACTCAAGTAAATGTCCAACCCCCCAAATCCTTTTTAGGGAAGAATTTCCACTACATTTTCTCAGTAACCACTTAGCTCCACAATTTTTTTTTAATTTTTTTTTTTTTAAGAAAAATTTACAACCATTTCAGCTATCTCATTTCAAGAAACCACCCAAACATTTAAATTTATTTTGGGGAAGAATTTCTAACAATTTCTGAAATTAAGTAACTGTCCAAACACCAAAAATTATTTATGGGGAAGAATTTCCAACCATTTATACTATCTGAACTCAGGCAAATGCCCAACACTCCAATCTCTTTTTATGGTAGAATTTCCAACTGATTCTGCTACCTACCTCAATTAGGGCAAAAACCCAAATCCCCAAATTTTGCTAGGGGAAAAATTTCCAAGACTCCCTGTTATTTCATTTCAGTCTAAGTCTGTCTGCACCCCAGGAGGAATTTTCAACGATTTCTGCTATCTCAGCTTAGGTAACTGCCCAATTGCTGAAATTCTTTTCAGGGAAGAATTTGCAGCCATTTTTTTTTTTTTCTTTCTTTCTTTTTTCTTACTATCTCAAGTAATCACCACTGCCCAAATACTTTTGAAGAAAGAATTTCCAACCATTTCTTCTATCTCACCTGAGGTAATCACTCAAGTTTTCAAATTCTTTTGAGAGAAGAATTTCTAACCATTTCTCTATCTCAGCTCAGGAAATAGACCAACCCCACAAATTCTTTTTGGGGGAGAGTTACAACTATTTTTGCTATCTCAGCTACAGATATTCTCTTTGGGGAAGAGTTTCTAATCATTATGGCTATCTCAACTCAGCTAACCACCTTCAAATTCAACTCAGGTAGTCATCTTCAGATGGTTTTTGTGGAAGAATTTTCAACCATTTCTGCTATCTCAGTTTAAGTAACAGTCCAATGACCCAAATTTCTTTTGAGGAAAAATTTCCAATTATTTATCTATCTCTGTTCAGGTATCCATCCAAAGCATCAAATTCCTTGAGGGGAAGAATTTACAACCATTTCTGCTGTCTCAACTCATTTAATAGACCATCTCCCCAAATCCTTTTATGGGAAGAATTTCACAGCTTTTATTGTTTCAACTCAGGTAATCACCAAACCCTCAAATTCTTTTTGGGGACAAATTTTCAACCACTTCTGGTATGTGAACTCAGTGAACTGTCCATACTCAAATTCTTTTCTCTGGGAAGAATTTCCAACTATTTCTGCTATCTCAATTCAGGTAACTATTCAATTCCCCAAATTCTTCTTGGGAAAGAATTTTCAACCCTCTCTGCTATCTTGACTCAGGTTGGGTCTCCAACTAAGGGAAAATTTCCAATCATTTCTACTATCTGAGCTTAGGTAACCACCCAAACCCCCAAATTCTATTCGGGAAAGAATTCCTAAACTCCCCCCTCCCCCCCAATCTAAGCTCAGGTAACTGCCCAACCACCCAAATTCTTTTTGGGTAAGAATTCCCAACCTTTTCTCCTTTCTACTCAGGTAACTACCCAACTCCCTAATTTCCAACCAATTTCCGCTCTCAACTTGGGGAATCACCTCTTGTTTTTTAATTATTGATTGCTGTCAAGTCTAGCACGACCCATAGTGACCCTATGAACCAAAGGCCTGAAGATTTTCTTTAACTATTGTTATTTCTCCTGGTTAATAGAGTTTCCAGAAGCATGTGGTTTAGGAAGTAGATGCCACTCCTGGTTCCAAACTGGTCTTAAACTGGAAACTTGACCAAACACTGTCCACCACAGGCAGCTGTTATCACATTTGACCCCTAATGACGCAAGGTTCAGCTTCACAGCAAACCCAGATTACCTCAGTACAGCAAATTGACAGAAGACTGCTGTCTCTGGTTCTTAGTTCACCAGTATTTGGGCATGCCACTATTTTAAAATGATGTAATGCAATATAAGGGACCAAGAAGAGTGGGAGAGATTGGAAGTAGATGGATGAGGATGTGTGTGGGGAGGGGGGTGATTAATCATGGGGTTGTACAATTTGTTGGGTGGGGGGATGAGGGAAATTGAAATCATTTGTTCCTGAAACAATATATTCAAATTTTATAAATAAACTAGTAGAAAATTTAAAAAAGAAAAAAAAAGAACAGAATAGCGTGAAACAATGTGTATAAACTTTGTAAGCAAAGCAATTTTTAAAATAATGTAAAATAGAATGCATATGAATGATTGTATGAAACATATGGTAAATGGAATATTGTATAAAACACAATATATATAAATGAAACATAATGTAAAGGAATTTATATTATATTAAAACCAATTAAAAGATATTTTTTAAAAAGGAAAATTAAAGCTATAATGCTTGGTTATGCCTACAGGCTGATGACTATTGTGTTGTCCGTCATTTTTTATTTTGGGTGATATGATGGTGTCTGGCATCTCAGGGAGGGACACATATAGAATGCTCAAAGAATCACCTAGCCCCTCCAAATTCTTTTCAGGGAAGAATTTCCAACTATTTCTACTATATCAACTCAGGTAACTGCCCCACCGTCCAATTATTTTAATGGAAGAATTTCCAACCATTTCTACCAGAAGTGCAAACTGGGTTAGAAGAGGCCATGACACTAGGGATATTATTTCCTATATTCCATGGATCTTGGCTGGAAGCAGAGAATCCTGAAGGAATGTGTATCTGTGTTTTATTGACTACCCAAAAGAATATCTCTGCGTATCAAAATGAATTGTCACTAACCTTGAGAAGAATAGGGATCCCAAAACACTTGTTTGTTCTCACTGGAAACCTATGTTTGGGCCAGGAAACAATCAGAACTAAGCATGGAAGTATTGAATGATTCAAAATCATGAAAAGAATGAGTCATGGATTTATCCTGTCTCTATGCCTTATCAATCTATATGCAGAACTGAGTATTAGGAGGCTGGATTTAATGAGGAAGAATGTGATGTCAGCATTGGAGGAAGACTCAACAACTTGTATTGTGCACATGACACAATCTTGATGGCTGAAACTGAGGAGGATCTGAAGTGTTTACTGCAAAAGGGCAAGGATTCAATTCTTCAATATGTAGTAAATCTAATCATCAACGAAACAAAGATTCTCACCCTTGGGCCAATTGGCAGCACCCTGATAGATAGAGAAGAGATTGAGGTTGTTCATAATTTCAGCTTGCTTGGCTCTACAATCAGTACTTGGCACCAGTATTCTAGAAATCAAAAGGCAATTTTCATTAGGAAATTCAGTTGTCAGGGACCTCTCCCAAGTATAATAAAGCAATGATGTAAGCCTAGAGCCTAAGGTGTGACTAAGTCAGTCCATGATCTTTGCAATTACTTACTGTGCATGAGAGAGCTGGACAGTGACAAGAATGAAAGAAGAATTGATGCCTCTGAGTTGTGGTCGTGGTGGTGGTGGAGAAGAGTATTGAACATACCAAGACTGTCAAGAGAACAAACAGATCTAGCCTGGAAAAAGTGTGATATTAAACTACTCATTGGAGGCAAGGTTTCTGAAGCTCTGCCTCACATAATTTGGGCATATCGCTAGGAGGGACCAGTCTGTGGAGAAGGTCATCATGCTTGGAAGGTTGGAGGGACAGCACAAAGACAAATACTGGATGAGAGAGATTAAAACAGTCACTAGGGTTAGGTGAGTCAGAGATGGTGAAATTGGTTCAAGATAGGGTGGGGTTTAGAGCTATTTTACATGAGGTCTCTATGAGTTGCAGCCAATTTGACACCTAATAACATGGAATATAAAGGCTGCAAATTTATCTACATCCTTAACTGTTAGGGCAGACAACAATATGAAATTACAGGTTTCTTTCTCAGTGTTTATGATGTTTTCCCAAAATTCTCATCTCCAAAATAAGAAAAAGAAAGATCATCTTTAGTGTTCAGTATTATTCTATAATTGTACATAAGGATATTATGAGCACTTAGCTTTTGGTTCTTAACCATGTATCTAGCCGTGATGACTCCAGGACAGTATTGGCACTCTCAAGGAACTAGATGTTATAGTAGGTGATTAAGTGGAAACTGAGTATTATTTGCTGTCTACTTTTTATAGATCATGGGATCTATAAAATGGGGAAATATTTTATATAATGGGTAAAAAGAAACTCATTATAACATGATGTATTATATATATTTCAACCTTCCAGTATCTCCTGTTGAAGGAGGTAAATGGTCAATAAAACTTCAAAGAGTCTTATAGAAATGCATTAGCAGTAGGTGGGTACATAAAACCTTGAAGCATTTTTGAAAGTGTTAACTCTTAAGAGTCAGCAGAGACATCAGATGCAAAATAAAGAAACTCTTGTCAGTGTTTAGTAATAGCCAGAATCTAGTCAATAACTAGGGGAAAAGGAGTTAATGTGTCTGAACACAGGTACTATGAGGTATTGTGTCAAATTTCAAAACACGTATTCATGCACTGATTAAGAAAAATCATCTTAAGAAAGACATCTTCTCCAAGATTTATGGAACGTATAAATCAAGGCAATATTTAATAGATTGTTTTTCCACAGAGAAAAGCACATACTGCTATAAAATTATTTTACCAGCATTCCAGGCTTGTAATTATCATAGTCATAATTTCTGAAATACTATTAATTCATCATAACCCATGTATTTAAAGAAAAATGGAATTCATAGATGCATAAGGAACTGCTGTAACTTGCAATTTTTAAGGATGTAGACATTCGGAATTTTTCCTTTGCCCATACTTCATGTGCTATTTATCTTATGTCAAGAGAGATGAATAGAAGTTAGAAAAGACATGAATAGCAATATATGTTGATTTGGTAATTTTTAGACTCTGAAATCCACATTTAAATTTGCCAAGATATCTCGGATGCTTATGAAACTTGTGAAGCCAGTGAAGACATTCAGCTTACAACATGTGTCTCACAGTACAAATGTATCTAGTTTCACAGACTTCAAGAGGTGAGTGGTGATTTTTGGTTTTCCCCCCCTTCTTGCCAATTGCAATAAAAGTTATAAGAATGGACATAAAGAGCTATTAAATTCAGTTTTCGTGTTCTAGCAGAAAAAAAAAATCACAACATCTCTTATTTTCTCTATGACAATCTAAATAAACTATAATTTATTTATAACGGGAATACATCCAAACTTAAATTATTCTGCAAGATGGGGAATTTGTCATAATCATGAAGGTTAGGAATGCACAATAAATATTGAAATGGAGGCAAGAATTTAAAGATCTGCCTCACATTTGAACTCAGCATGACATGGGCATGGCATTGTATCTGAAATGGAATCCAAGAAAACTCAACGGCACACAATAACAACAACTATGCTAATGATTGTTTGTCATCAAGTTGATTTTGAGTCATGGAGAGCCAATGTGTTTCAAATAGAGCTGTAATTCATAGAGTTTACAACAGTTGTGATCTTTTAGTAGTAGACAGTTGTTGTTGTGTACCATAGAGTTGCAACCAATTCATAGCTGAGTCTCCGGCAGGTTTTCATTAGTGGTTAATCCCACAGGAGGAGATTGTCCATCCTTCTCCTGTGGAGCTGCTAGTGGCCTCAAACCATATGTCTTTGGGATTGCAACTCAGCTTTTTGCTATGAGGCCACCAGTGCACCCTAATTCTAGACTGCAGGCCATTATTTTAAGGCATCATTGAGAGGATTAAAACTCTCATAGTTTTGGTTTGAAGGCAAATACTTAAATTTAGGGAGTAATCACTGCACAGTAGTTATAAGAAAAAGGTTAGTAATAACTCAAGTTTCTTCCAACTTGACTATTCAGTAATTTAAGACTATGATGTCTGATAAAAGTTCCTTATCTGACATGTAATTACCAATACTTTTTCCCAGTCTGTGGCTTCCCTTTTTACCCTGTTGGAGAAGTTCTTGGATGTGCATAGGGATTTGATTATTAGAAGGTCCCATTCATCTATTTTATCTTCTCCTGACCAGATTTTTTAAGGACACTTGGAAGACTGTTGATGTTGTGGATTAGGACATCTAGAATTCTTCCAAGTTTTTCTTTAATGAAGTTTATAGTCCTTAGTTTTAGTTGTAGGTCCATGATCCACCTTGAGTTGCCTTTTGTGTATGGAGTGAGGTGTGGATATTTCTTAAGTTTTCTGCAGATAGTTGTCCAGTTTTGCAAGCACCATTTGTCAAAAAGGTTGTCATTTCCCCACTTAACTGATTTCATCTCCTTGTCAAAAATCAGTTGACCATGGGTAGATGAGTTGATTTCTGGTTTTCCAATTCTATTCCATTGATCTATGTGTCTATCATTGTACCAGTACCATGTTGTCTTGACCACCACGGCAGTGTAGGAATATTTGAAATCAGGGAGTGAGATACCTCCTACTTTGTTTCTCTTTTTAAGGAGTGCTTTGCTTATTCGGGACTTCTTTCAACAAGATCAAGGTAAACAACCCAATTGAAAAATGGGCACAAGATATGAACAGACACTTCACCAACAAAGACATTCAGATGGCCAACAAATACATGAATAAATGTTCAAAATCCCTAGCTCTAAGAGAGATGCAAATCAAAACAACTATGAGAATAGCAAAATTTAACAGAACAGCAAACAACAAATGCTGGCGAGGTTGCAGAGAACCTGGAACCCTTATTCACTGTTAGTGGGAGTGTAAAATGGTGCAGCCCCTATGGAATGTGATATGGCACTTTCTCAAAAAGTTCAAAATTCAAAAAGTAGAAATACCATTGGAACCAGAAATTCCACTAGTTAGAATATACCCTAAAGAAAGCATAACTGCCATCCAAGCAAATATGTATGCACACACATGTTTATCGTGGCTTTGTTCACAGTAAAAAAGAGTTGGAAACAACCTAAGTGCCCATCAACAAATGAATGGATAAAGAAGCTCTGGTATATTCACACAATGTAGTACTATGCTGCAATGAAAAACAAGGAACGCATGAAATATTATTCAAAATGGATGACCCTGGAGGACATTACGCTGAGTGAAGTATCTCAGTCACAAAAGAACAAACACTGCACAGTGCCACTGTTGTAAAATGGGACTGATATGGGGGCTAGAGGGGGGAGACTGAGAAAGATGAGATAAATTATATATATATACATACATACATACATACCACATTGAAACAGACGAGAGAGAACTGTTTAAAAGTTATATATGATTAGGTATTACTGTTATGACAGGAGTCCAGAACAAGGCTGCATGGTGGAGTGGACTTGGGGGGGAGGGATTGTATAACAATGAAAGAATTTTACTTTTCAAAGAGAAGAATGAACCGGAGGAGAGGGGTGTGCAGGGAGAAAAGTGCAACAATGAATGAACGGAAATCCAAAATCTCTGTACATTTTCATCAAAATTAACAATAAAAATTTTTAAAAAAGACTATGAAGTTCATTTAACTGCTGATCTTATCTACCATTGACATAAATAAATAAATATGGTTATTACCAACAAAGAATTTAAGCTAATAAAAACCCAATGGAAATAAATAGAAAATTTTAGAGAGATATTTTAGAAATATAATGGATAGAAAATAACACTTAGAGAATGGTTATATAAAAAAGACAAGATAGTGAATATATAATGAGTAAAATATTAATATACTAACAACATTAAATGTTGGACAATACATGGATTGCTGAAAGACTTAAGCATTTCTGGTGGAAGAAAAGGGAGACATTTATTATATAACTGGAATTTTCTTTATAGTAAGGATAAAATAACTTCCTTCTTGAAGATATTTATGCAAGATCAATGAAGATAGGTATAAGCCAAGGGACCTACACAGAAACATATACAGTGGCCCTATTTATGTTGTTGTGTACAATTGAGTTTGAACTGACCCATAGCTGACCCTCCATCAGGTTTTCAGAGACAATTAATTGAACCAGAGAAGATTGCCCATTCTTCTCCTGTGGAGCAGCTGGTGGGATTCAAACCATGTCCCTTTGGCATTGCAGCACAGCTTCTTGCCACTAGGTCACCTGAGTTCCCTATTCACAGTTGCCAAAAATTAGAAAAAATCCAAACATCTATTAATGGGTCATAGGACAAATTGACACATGCTCATATACTGAATACTAAATCTCATTATCTTTTTAAAAATGTTATACTAGTTTACTTACATATTTAATTTCATTCTTTTTGAGTCAGAACTGACATATAACTACTCCTCCTGTAAGTTTTCAGAGGTTATAAATTGCATGAAAGGAGTTTGTCCATATTTTTTTCTATAGAGCAGTTGGTTGATTTGAACACTGAGACTTTGGGCTGAAAGTGCAATTCTATACCTGCACAACCCAATGTTGTTGGAACTGACTCATAACTCACCCTCCATTGAGTTTTCAAAGGCAGTAAGTAGCATGAGAAGAGATTTCTCATCTTTTTTCCGTGGAGCAGCTGGTACATTTGAAGCATGTGCCTTTGGGTTTACATCAATACTCCTCACAACTAAACCACCTGAGCTCCTCTTTCTGAATGTAGTTGTTAATTGATATCAAGTCAACTATGACTCATAATGACCCTATGAGCAATGGATCTGAACCTTGCCCTGTCCTGTGGCATTCTGATAATTTCTTTAAAAAAAATCATATATACATATCAGACATTCCTCTAGGTTGTATAGCCCTGGTGTACAAGTTGCCGTCCCGCGGTCACTTGTGGTTGCTGTGAGGCTGAACCCTGTGATGTGTCAAATGCGTTAATGGTTGGCTACCCAATGCGGACTGAGAGTGGGATTGAGCTCCTCGATTAAACAAGCGTGGAAGGAGGAGTGGCATCCACTTCCATAATAGCTTGCCTCTGGAAAACCTATGAACTTGGAGAGAGGATGAAAGGCACCCAAGCGTCAAGGCCTCTCCTTCATAGGGTCACTATGAGTCGCCTGCGACTCGATGGCACTTAACAACAACAACAACATATATATCACATATATATACCATATATATGTATGTATGTATATGAGATATATATATATATATGTATATATATATATATAAATTGTGCTTTTAACAAACGTTTACAGATAAGTTAGATTTTCATTCATTCATTCATTGTTGCACATTTTATCCCCTCCCTCCCTTTTCCCTTCCCCAGTTCATTTTTTTTTTAAATATTCATCCACTGTTGCACAATTACCTCCCTCCCTTCCCCCTAGTCCTCTTTGCAATAATATACCTTTTGTCCTGGGCTGTTGTCACAGGTATAATATCTAATCATAAGGTGGGTGACTTTAATCTGTGGCCCTCAGGTCTGATTTTAATTGGTTTTGGTCAAACATTCTTCTAGGTCGTATAGCCCTGATGTGACCACTTGCTGTACAGAGGTAACTTATGGTTACAGTGAAGATGAACAATGTGACACTGATGTGTCAAATGTGATGATGTTTAGCCATGGTGGACAGTGTTTGATGGAGCTCCCCAATTTAAACAAGCTTGGAAGCAGGAGTGGCATCCACTTCCATGACAGCTTGCCTCCGGAATTCTTTGAACCTGGAGAAAGGATGAAAGTCACACAAGTGTTGAGGACTTTCATTCATAGGTTCACTTTGAGTCCCCTACAACTCGATGGCACTTAACAACTTAAGATATTCCTTAGACACTTCTTTCTTTCATCTGTTCCAATGCAATGATCAATATCTATCCACTGTTGTCCTATTTTCCTCTCACCCTCTGTCCCCATGTCAGACCTGCTTCATAACAGTGGTGTCATGCAGTATTTGTCCTTCTGTGACTGCGATATTAAACTCAGCATGATATGCTCCAGAGTCCCCCATGTAGTGTAATATTTAAGAGTTCATTTTTTTCAGAGCTGCATAGCATTCCATTGCATGAATATACCATAATTTGTTGATGGAAACTTGGGTTGCTTTCATCTCTTTGTGATTGTAAATAATACAGCAATAAACATTGGTGTGCATATATCTATTTGCATGGTGGTTGTAGTTTCTTCTTCAGGGTATATTCCCAGTAGGGGCATTGCTAGGTCAAATGGTATATCTATTTCCAACTTTTTAAGAAAGTGCCAACTGCCTTCCATAGTGGTTGCACCATTTTACACTCCCACTAGCAATGAATAAGGATTCCAATCTCTTCACAACCTCATGAGTATTTACTATTTGCTGCTCTGTTGAACTTTGCTATTGTTCCTGAGATGATATCTCATAGTTATTTTTATTTGCATCCCTGTGAGAGATAGGTATTTTGAACATTCCTTCATGTGTTTGTTTGACATCTGAATGTCTTCTTTGGTGAAGTGTTTATTCATAGCCTGCCATATTGTGACGGGCTTGTATATACTTTTTCTTGTTGAGGTGATGGAGTACTCTAGAATTTTTAGATATGAGTCCCTTATCAGATATGCTATTACCAATTTTTCCCCAGTCTGTGGATTTCCTTTTCACCTTGTTGGAGATGTTTTTTTGATTATTAGAAGGTCTCATTCATCTATTTTGTTCTCATTGTAGGTTTTTCATTATGCTTAGAAAACTGTTTATACTGTGGATTAGGGCTTCTTCTAAGCTTTTGTTTTTAATAATGAAATTTATATTCTTTTATTTTATTCCTAGTCCTTGATCCACTTTGGGTTTGTTTTTGTGAATAGTGTGAGGTGTAGGTTTTGCTTAACTTTTCTTCAGGTGGTTTTCCAATTTTTCCAGCATGATTAATAGAAGGCTGTCATTTCCCCACTTAATTGATTTAATCTCCTTGTCAAAAATCAGTTGAACATAGGTAGATGAGCTTATTTCTGTTTCTCAATTCTATTCCTTAAAGACACCACCAAAATACAAAACTATAGACCAACATCTCTCATGAACATAGGAGCATAAATCCTCAACAAATCCTGGTCAATAGAATCCAAGGGTATATAAAAAAAAAAGTCACCATTACCAAGTAGGATTCATAAGAGGTATGAAACAATGATTCAACATGAGAAAAACAATCGGTGTAATTCATTATATTAACAAAGCAAATAACAAGAACCACTTGATATATCAATTAATGCAAAAAAAGCCTTTGGCAAAATGGAACACCCTTTTCTGATTATAACACTCAGCATAATAGAAGCAGAGGGCAATTTCCTTACCTTACTGAAAAATATATGTGCAAAACTAAGACCTAACATCATTCTCAATCAAGAGAAATTAATGGCATTCCCTTTGAGAACAGGAACTAGACAAGGATGCCCACTATCACCTCTCCTATTCAATATTGTATTGGAAGTCTTAGTGAGAGCAATAACACAAGAGAAGGAAATAAGTGGTATTCAAATTGGCAAAAAGGAAATAGAGATAGCTTGATATGTAGCTGTTATGGTAGTATACTTAGAAAACCCTAGAGACTCAGTGAGAATACTGAATATAGTTGATCATTCCAGTAAAGTAGCGACATACAAAATTAACATACAAAAATCCGTTGCATTTCTCTATAGTGACAATAACCCAAATGAGCTAAGAAAAGCAGTATCCGTCACCATAGCTAATCACAAGACTAAATATTCGAGAGTAAATCTAACTGGTGATACAAAAGACCTGTTGTTGTTGTTGTTGTTACGTGCTGTCGAGTCACCTGCGACTCATAGTGACCCTATGTACAACA
>NW_006399874.1:10126559-10135437 GCF_000299155.1 Elephantulus edwardii
TGTTCTGGGATTCCCATTCTTCTCAGAGTCAGCCACAGTTTGTTATGATCTACACAGACAAAAGACCTATACAAAGAAAATTACAAAACATTATTACAAGAAACAAAAATAGATCTGGAGAAATGGAAGAATATATCATGCTCATGGACAAGAAGACTTAATATAGTGAAAATGACAATGCTACCAAAGGCAATTGTATATCTAGAAGTTCATTTCAATCTCGATACAGATAACAATGGCATTCATCAATGAGAAGGAAAAGGCTATTTCCAACTTTTTGGAATGGAAAGATACCTCAAGTAAGTAAAGTACTCTTTAAAAAGACAAATAATGTAGGAGTCATCACATTCCCTGATTTCAGATCATAGTACACAGCTGTGGTGGTCAAGACAGTGTGGTACCAGTACAATGAAAGGCACACCCTGACCATTTCTAACACACTACAGTCCACTGCTAAACTGTGTCAATCCACCTTGTTGAGGTTTTTCTCCTGCTTCATTGACTCTTCGTTTTTCTCATCATAATGACTTACTCCAAGAACTGTTCTCTCCAAACAATATGCCCTCTGTATGTGAGACAAAGTTTCACTATCTTTGCCTCCAAGAGCACATTGGCTGGACCTTTGCTAAGACATATTTGATTGTCCTTTTGGCAGTCCATGGAGTGACTTGCATCTTCAATACCACTACTTGACAGCACTCAATCTTCTTCTGTCATCCTTATCCATTGTCCATATTTCAACTGCATAGCAAGGAATTAAACAAATTATGGCTTAGACCAGGTGCACATTAGTCTTCAGACTGATATTATTGCATTTCAACGCTTTGGAGAGACCCTTGACAGTAAACTTTCTCAACACAATACGCCCTTTGATAATTGTGGATCCAATTAAGATGAGATGCTTGATAATGTCTCTCTTTTTCATCTATCATGATGTTGCTTATGATTTACCTCAATTTTTGTTTAGAGAAGTAGTCAAACTCCTAAAATAAATTTATAAGACATCCAGAAAAGGAGGAAATGAATATAATTTTATTAATGGTTGAAAAGTTTTATTTATTTTGAAGGATGAGAAAATAGCCTGAAAGACGAAACAAGAAAACCTTCTGAGATGTAGACATATTTACACTCTTGCTTTGGATATTGGTTTCATAGAGAAATAAAATTATCACTACTCTTTAGGAAGATATAGAGATAGAGATATAGTTGTTGTCATGTGCCATCGAGTCGCTTGCGACTCATAGCGTCCCTATGTACAACAGCCCTAAACTTTGCTCTGTCCTGTGCCAATTGCACTGTCTCCGACGATACACTACAGTCACTGAATCAATCCATCTTATAGCGGGATTCCCCCTCTTACACCATCCTTCCATCCTCCCAAGTGTGATGTCCCTCTATAAGTACCAGCCCTCCTTACAACATGCCCAAAGTATGTCAATACAAAGCCTCAGAATCTTTGCCTCCCAGGAGCAGCCCAGTTTAACCCTTTCCAGGATGAATCTGAATATATATATATAAATTATGCCTCGATAAAAAGTTAGAGATATTTTAGTATGTTGTATAAAGGTGTTTAGAATATTCCTTGGAAAAATTACTAATTGTATATAAAGAGAGATTGAAAAATATTGAAGTAAAAAATTTGCTCTTATTTAAATCCATATTGACTACATTTTAACCAGAAAATTGAACTGAAAAGTGATCAGATATAAAGTTAAGAGGTTACTGGTAAGTTTAGATAAGAAGTGTATAAAGATTTTGAAAGGAAGGCAGAGGATAAGTAGGTGGCAAGACTAGAGAACATGATTTTACAAGCACAGAGAAAGAGATGGAACATAAAGAATATCTCTTCATATTTCAAGAAAGAAATACTGTTATGAAGGAAAGAAAGCTAATTAAATAAGTATTTGCTCTAGTACACATACTAGCTTACTTTGATCAGAATTATACTTTAATGTAATTTATAAAGAACCATGGTGGACAGTATTTGGTGGAGCTTCATGACTAAATCAAGCCTGGAATCAGTTGCAGCATCCACTTCCAAAATGGCTTGCCTCTGGAAACTCTATGAACAGTGCTCCTGTCTTTCATTCATAGGGTCGCTATGAGTCGTCTATGACTTCAAGGCATTAACAACAAAACAACATTTGAAGGATGGTAGATAATACAGTCTTAGACAGGATTAACCTAGTTGGACTAATAACGGTTAATTTAAATTTACTTCAACATGTTGAATACTTAAGCATGTCCAGAAACATATTAGAACAGAAAGTCAAGAAATACCCAAAGCCAATGAACAGTTAACATGAACATAAAAGTAGCTGAGTTAACTATTTGGAAGATAGTTATATAAAATAACATGTCTTTTTCATATGAGGGTAAAAGTATTAATGGAGGAAAAATGAAAAAATTCATGGAAGTTGAAGTAATATATTGGAAATAACGTATGATCAAAGTAACCTAGTTAGAGTCCTTCATCTGCAATATAAGAGCAGGGAGCGGCAGGGTAATGGGATAGCCTTGTAATTATAGGAAAATTTTTAAGAACGTAAAATTTCCAACAGCTTCACATGGACATCTCAGTATCTTCTGTGCCATTTTGGCATTATAGAAAACTTTCAACCAGGTTGTGGTAGAATAGAGAGAATGGTGCCTCTGAAAGTGATGACTAGAAGTAGGGAAGGATATATATTATTCTATATTATATACAAAATCTTCAATATAAGATTAATTATTTTTAGTATTATATTTATGAAGAGAAAATGCTAAGTAGAGAGTGATTTTAGCTTTATAAATCGGTGTTTTTTTTTAATTGTCAAAAATGGACACAACTTTAAAAAAGTTTATATGCTGTAAGATGTTATCCAATTTAGTGGAAAATGTTCACTATGTAATTTGTCAAAGAGCAGGAATGATGGTGCATTACATTCTTAGGAAGCAGACTAGGTGAAACTGAAGAATGTTGAAGGAATGAAAAAGTAGTTTGCCAGAAATGAATTTCCTTTGTCCCACTTTTTTCTGTGATTTGCAAGAGTAAAAGAGTGTTGGTTTTAGAAAAAGTTTAAGAAAGTTGTGAAAGTCAAAGGAAGAGAAAAGTTGTTCAAAACATGTATGAAAAGATCTGGGCAGCTTTAAAAAATTATCTGTGTGATTTAATTTCTTAATTAAATTTCATTTCTGCTGACGCTACAAAATATTTTAATGCTAGTCAGTGTAGAAATACATCTTTCTCTTTCCACTTAGAGACAGAGTTTCAACTTTCAGCTTAGTTCATTTTAGCATATGCTACCATCAGTCTAAGCATTTGTGTTTTCAGGTTGTGTAGAAATTATACCTTGACTAAGTTCATTCAACCATCGTAAATTACACTAAAAATAAATAAAGAAAATTGTGGATGATATTAGGTGTAAAAAGGAGCCACTGGTAAATCACATTAAAACAACACAATTAGACCACTCTCATATACGAGTATGTCAACTGTGAAGCATTTATTGCTAGGTTTTTGGTCCATTAATTATGGCTTTTCTCTTTAATCTTCTTTGAAATTATTGATAAAAATTGTGAGTTAAAACAAAATATGCGATCATAAATAAATGTATTTGAAAATGTGGTTGGTGTTGTTATGTATCATTGAGTCAACCACACCTCCTGGCAACAGTGAAAGACAGATTGAAACTTAGCCCTGTCCTGTGCCACCCTCCCAATCTCTGACATGATTAAGCACATTGTTGCAGTCACTGTGTAAATCTATATTACTGAGGATTTTATTCTCTTTTGCTGACCCTCTACCTTTCCAGCATAATAGTTTTTCCTCAGGATTAGCCCTCCAGATGCTACACCCAAAGTATGTGAGACAAAGGTTTCTATCCTTGCCTTCCAGGAGAACTCTGCACTTCCTCTCAGACGGGCTGCTTTGTTCTTATGATAGGCCATTCAGTACTCTTCACCACACTTCAAAGACATCAATTCTTCTCCAGTTATCCTTACTTATCATTCAACTTTCAGATGCATAAGCAGCAATTGAAAAGACTGTGTCTTGGATTAGATACATTTTAATAATTAAACTGATATTACCCTTTTTTACCACTTTGGAAAGTTACTTGATAACAGATTGTTCTAACACAACATATCTTTCGTTTTCTTCACCTTTAGTAATGATTGAAGCTGTTAAAAAAACCATGCCCCCAAAACCAAAAACAAACCCCAACCTTCTTGGATTCATGATCTTCTTTCCATCTATTATTACATTGCTTATTATTCCTTTGGTAAATTTTTTTTTGTTTATTTGATGTAGAGAAGTAAACTATAGGTAAAGCTATAATCTCTGATTATCTGCAGTAAATGCTTCAAGTCTTCTTCACTTTCTGAAAGCAAAGATGTGTCATCTGCATAGCACAGGTTGCTGATGAGTTTTCATCCTATCCTGATACCACATTCCTCTTGATATAGTCCAGCTTCTGGAATTATTTTTTCAGCATACAGACCAAACATGTATAGAGAAAGAATATCACCCTGATAGGCACATTTCCAAATGTTTATGAATTGAATGGGTTTGAAAACAAAACATAGAAAATAAGACATATGAAAAGAAAGTCAATAGTATTTCTACAGTTTGCATCAATGATGCTTGTTTTTGCTGTTGTTATGTGCTATCAAGTCACCTGCAACTCATAGCTACCCTATGGACAACAGCCCTAAACTGTGCTCTGTCCTGTGCCAATCTCTCTGTCTCTGACATGTCTACTTCTATTACGGCTTATTAATTATTACTTCCAGTCTTTTAAGAATGACTTTATTATATACTGTAGGTTTACATTATTTTCTCCTTCAATCCTTTTTGTTATTTCCCACTACTATTAACTTAATTTGGTTCCCTCTGTTCCATACTAAGATGCTAGAATAACATGATTTTGTATATTTTTATTATAATTTTTAAAATTGAGAGTTAAATAAAAGTTTGTGAAGAACTTAGATTTCCATTAATTCCTTGTTTTACATTTTCCTCCTTGCCCATATCACCAGTTTGCTCTATTCTTTGAAGAGAAGAAAAATTCATTGCTGTACAATCCCCTATCCAGTCCACTTTACTACGCAGCTCTTACTCTCAACTGTTCGCAGGCAAATTATACCTAACCATATATCAGAAAATCAAAAGGGCCAAGCTTGCTCAGCACTTCTTAAGCTGAAGGAAGTCAAGAACGAATTCAAACCTCAAGTTGTAATACGTAAGCATGCTTTGGGCAAAATATGAAATGATCTAACAAGTATTAAAAGAAGATGGAAAGAGTATACAAAGTCATTGTACCAAAATGAATTGGTGGACACAGAATTTAATCAAACAATTTATGACCAAGATCCTGTGATGATGAAGGAAGAACTTCAAGCTGCTCTGAAAGAATTGTCAAAAAGACAAGACAGGAATCAATGGAACACCAATTGACATATTTCAACAAACAGATGCTGCCCTTAATGTGCTTATCAATTTGTGCAAAGAAATCTGGAGGACAACCACCTGGCCAACTGACTGGAAGACGTCTATATTTGTTCTCATTCCAAAGAAAGGTGTTCCAACAGAGTGTGGACATTATCAAACATTAACATTGATCTCACACATAAGCAAGATTCTGCTGAAGAGTATCCAAAAACAACTGGAATAGCACAACAAAAGATAACTGCCTGTGAAGGCTGGATTTAGAAAAGGCCATAGCTCTAGGGGTATTATAGCTAATGTCAGATGGATCTTAGCTGAAAGCAGGGAATACCAGAGGAATGTCTACTTGTGTTTCATTAACTATGCAAAGACATTTGACTGTGTGGATCACAAGAAACTGTGGCTGACTCTGAGAAGAATGAAAATCCCAGAACACTTGATTGTGCCTATGTGAAGCCTATATTTGGAGCAAGAGGCAGACGTCAGAATAGAGCAAGGAAACACTGCATGGTTCAAAATTGGGAAGGTTGTGTGTCCTCCTCAGTTTTAGCAAGCAGGGTTATGCCAGTCTACCTCCAATTCTGATACCACACCCTTCTTCACAAAGCTTAGCCTCCCAGATAATATACTTTGCATATAGATTAAAAAGATACGGAGATAAGACACCGCCTTGACACACAACCTTCCCAAGATTTGAAATAAGGGAGTAAGATGACTCCTACCTTGTTTCTTTTTTTAGGAGTGATTTACTTATTTGGGGTCTCTTTCCATTCCAGATGAAATTGGAAATTGCCTTTTCCATCTCACTGACAAATGGAATTTGTATTTGTACGGAAATTACATTGAACTTGTAGAATACTTTTCATAGAATTTTTTTTTCACAATATTGAGTCTTCGTATCCAAGAACAAGGTATATTCTTCCATTTCTCCCAGTCTTTTTTGTTTGTTTCTTGTAATGTTTTGTAATTTTCTTTGAATAGTTCCTTTGTACTTCTAGTTAGATTTATTCCCATATATTTAATTGTGTGATTAGCTGTTATGATGGTTATTGTTTTTCTTAAACCCCATTGTGTATTCTCTTTGTCACTGTAAAGAAATCCAATAGACTTTTGGATGTTTATCTTTTATCCTGCCATTTTTAAGAATTGGTTAACTATTTCCTGTAGTTTTCTTGCTGAGTCTTTTGAGTTTTCTAAGTATACAATCATATCATCTGCATATAGAGATAATTTTACTTCCACTTTGCCAACTTAAATACTTATTTCCTTCTCTTGTCTTATTGCTATCATTAAGACTTCCAATACAATATTGAATACGAGAGGTGATAGTGGGCATCCTTGCCCAGTTCCTGTTCTCTAAAGGGAATTCCTTTAATGTCTCTCCATTAAGAACAATGTTGTCTCTTGTGTTTGCTTATTTATTTTTTACTATGTTGAGGAAATTCCCCTCTATTCCTATCTTGCTGAGTGTTTTAATCAGGAAAGGCCGTTGGATTTTTTCAAAGGCTTTTTCTGCATCAATTGACAGCACATTTGGTTCTTGTTCTTTGCTTTGTTAATATCATGAATTAAACTGATTGTTTTGCTTATGTTGCATACTTGTTATAAATCTCACTTGGTCATGGTGAATATTTTTTAATTTTTTGCATCTACGTTCATGAAAGATACTTGCCTATAAGCCTGTAGTTTTCTATTTTGGTAGTGTCTTTACCTGACTTTAGTATCAAGGATATGTTTGTGTCATAGAATGAGTGGCAGAATTCCATGTTTTTCTAATATCTAAAATAGTTTATTTAGAATTGGTGACAATTCTTCTCTGAATGTTTGATTAAATTCACTTGTAAAACCACCTTCTCCAGGGCTTTAATTGGTTGGTAATTGTTTTATTACCTTTTTAATTTATTCTTTTGTAAGGGATTTGTTCAAGTGTTCAATTTTGCTCTATAACAGTTTAGGTAGATTGTGATTTTCTAAGTATTTGTCCATTTCCTCTAGGTTGTCAGATTTGTTTTAGTATATTATTCCATAATATTCCAATTTTAGTATTTTTATTTTAGTTGGTTCTGTTGTGACACTGCCCATTTCATCTCTGATTTGGATTACGTGTGCCTTTTTTTTTCTCCCCTTTGTTAGTTTTGCTAGTGGTTTGTTGATTTTATTGACATTTTTGACAAACCAACTCCTGATTTTGTTGATGGTTTCAATCATTTTTCTATTTTCTATCCCATTTCTTTTGGCCCTAATGTTTGTTGCCTCAGGCTTTTTTTGTTTGTTTGTTTTGTTTTGTTTTAAACCATGTTAGATCTTCTTGCTGCTCTTTTTCAACTTGTTAGAGAAATTGTGTTAGATATACAATTATAATTTTTCTTGCCTTTTGATGTGTTTGCTTATTGCTAGAAATTGACTTTTGGTTAGTACTTTGGCTGTATCCCATAGGTTTGGGTTAGTTTTGTTTTCATTGTTATTTGTTTTAAGATACTTTTTCATTTTATTTTTTATTTCATCTGTTACCCACTCATGTTCAAGCAAGGTATTGTTAAACTTCCAAATGTATGTGTTTTTCTGCTTTATCCTTTTGTTTTTCATGTCTTATCTTGTAGTATTGTGGTCTGAGCAGTTGCTTTGTATTAATTCTATTTTTTTTTAAATTTATTGATGCTTGCCTTGTGACCTAAAATGTGTTCTATTCTGAAGAACATTCCATGTACATTGGAGAAGAAGGTATACTGAACTTTCTTAGGGGTGCATTAGCATATATATATATAATGATTCAGTTGGTTAATTGTGTGATTTAATTCTACATCATCTTTGTTGAGTTTCTTTCTAGTAGTTCTATCTTTTCTTACGAGTAGTGTATTGAAGTTTCCAATTATGATAGTGGTGGTTTTGTTTCCTTTTTCCAGGTTTGTTAATATTTGTTTTATGTATTTTACAGCTCTATCATTTGTGCATAGATATTATTGTTATGTCCTCTTGTTCTATTGACCCTTTAAGCATTATGTAGTGGTCTTCCTTGTCCTTTGTGATGGTTTTTGCATTGAAATCTATTTTATCATAGATTAATAACATTTCTCCTGCTTTTTTCTGGTTGCCATTTGCTTGGTATATTTTTCCCCACCCTTTTATTTTTAGTCTTTCTTATCTTCAATTTTCAGGTGTTTCTCTTATGGACAGCATATTGAAGGGGGTTTTTTGTTTGTTTTAATTATTTTGTTTTGTTTATTTTGTTTTGTTTTATCCAATCTCCTTCTCTTTTCCTCTTCAGTGGTGCAGTTAGACCATTCACATTAAGTGTGATTATTTAGATGCAAGGTTTTATTGCTATCATATTGTTGAGTTCTTTTTACTGTTGTTGCTGGTTACTTTGGTCCATCCTGCTTTTTGTGGCTCCTCTGTAAGGAGGGTGTCTCTCAGTGTTTTCTGCAATGCTGGTCTTGTTTTTACAAACTC
>NW_006399874.1:10136187-10149528 GCF_000299155.1 Elephantulus edwardii
TTTTTGTTTTGTTTTGTTTTGTTTAAAATTCTGTGTCTGAAAGTTTCATCAGACTTTCTGGTATTAGGAAATCCATTGGTACTGTATCATTTTTTGGAGGTGACATCTTGTTTTGGGCTTGTATAGGGTTATGTAGCCTGCTTCTTACATGACATTGTTGTAGTAGAGTTTTGCTCACTTGAGATGATAGCAGGCTCTTGGTCTGATGTCCCTACTCCAGAGGAAGGTAGGACAGCTACATTTTCTGGGTTTCTCTCTGAACTTTTGACTTAAGGGAAGATTTGCTTCCATTTGTGAAAGAAAAGGTCTGATAATTAGTAGCCTCCTCTGTTAGACACCTGCTGCAGCTAGGCCAGTCTAATGTGTTCTGGGCTAAAGGTACCTCATGCTTTGGGAGAGGAGAGAAAATTAAATGTGTTCACCTGTGATATTGATATCTTTGGTGCAGCTGAGAGAGGTGGCAGTAGGTCATCCTTGAGGCATTGGGGCTGGGGCATCCAGGCTGTGGCACTGGGTCTTCTGGATGGTGGGGCCAAGTCCTCTAGGTAGCTTAGGTAGAACTTCTGGGTGGCATGATTGGACTTCCAGGCAGAGGGCCAGGGATGGGCTTCTAGACAGTGGGTGGGAGCATCCCAGCAGTAGTACAAGTTCCTTAAGGTGCCATTTTCAGGAATCCAGGTGGCAGAGCCCGGGTGGTCTACTCAGACGGCGGTGTCCTTCCAGGCAGCAGTGCCACAGTTTAGTGCTCCAGGAAGAGAGCAGTTCAGAATACACTAAGAAATTTTTTAGGCAAGTATCTAGTTAAATGACTGGATACACAAAGCAGAAAAGGCAACATGTGGAAAAGGTAATGAAATTTTTTTTATGTTTATATAATTCTTTAAAAACTACTTCAAACAAAATATATCACCATGAAATTATGAGAATAGTATACTTGTTTGTTGTTCTTAGGTGCTGCCAACTTGAATACAACTCATAGCCAACCACTGAAAACTCATCTGAACACTGTCCTGTCCCATGCAATCATCTGTGTCTTTGAGTGGGTGAAACCACATTTCTCCTTGGAGGTTAGGATTTTAAAGCTACATTTCACAGACTTTTGGTACATGGCAAGAAGGGACTCGTCCTTGAAGAAGGTCATCAATCTCAGAAGGGTGGTGGCACAGCACAGGAGAGGAAAACACCAGATGAGATATGTTGATAAAGTAATTGGGGTCATGGGGATAGGAGTTTGTAGGAGTCAGTGAGGCTGCTAACTCAGGACAGAACAGGCTTAAGCCTATCGTCCATTGGGTTGCTATCAGCTACAAGCAACTCAACAGCACATAATAACAGCAAAATCCCATGCAGTAAAGGTCCTGCACACAATTAGCACCTGAAGTAATATTGTAAAATATCATTGAAGATTATTAAAAAATGACTAGAACAGTGCATTGACAGGGAGCTGCTAGAGAGTCAAGATAGTTTTAGAAGATGCCACTGTCAGATGGATACAGGTTCAAAGCAGAGAATACCAGCAGAGAATCTATTTGTATTTATTGACAATGATAAAAGCATGTAACTGTGTGGAGCATAGCAAATTATATCTAACATTGAAGTGAATGGTAATCCTAGAACACTTAATTGTGCTCATACAGCGTCTCATACCTAGAAAAAGAAGCTATTATTTGAATCAAACACTGGAACATTACGTGGTTTAAAATCATAAAGGGTGTGCATCTGGGTTCTATACTTTCTCCATACCTATTGAATTTGTACGTTGAGAAAAAAATTTGTGATTCCAGAGTCTATGAAGAAGAATGTGGCATCAGGATTGGAAAAAGACTCATCAATAACATGCTTTATGCAGATGACACAACTCTGCTTGCTAAACATAAGGGGGATGTAAAGCATTTACTTTAGAAGATCAAGTCTACAGTCTTCAGTACTAATTACAGTTAAATATCAATAAAATAAAGGTCCTTGCCACAGGAGCAATAGTCAACATTATTAAAAATGTAGAACAGATTGAAACTGTCAATGATTTCATCTTGCTTGGATCAACAATCAACAACCATGTTAACAGAAATCAGGAGACATTGTACTGGAAAGTCTGCTGTTAGTAAACTTTCCAAAGTACTGAAAAGCAATGATATCAGTTTATTTTCAGGCTATGGTCATCTCAATCACCTTCTATGCATAGAGAGAGAGACAATGAATAAGGATGACAGAAGAAGAACTGATGTCTTTGAGTTGTGATGTTGGAGAAGATTACTGAATATTTTATCGATTGCCTAAAGAACAAACAGGCATATCTTGTAAAAAGTGCAGCCTGAATGCTCTTGGAGCCAAAGATGGTGAAGGTTCATGTTTTATACATTTGACATGTAGGTAGGAGAGGATATTACTGGAAAGGAACATCATGCTTGAAAAGATGAAGAGTCAATGAAGGAGAGGAAAACCCCCAATGAGAAGGATTGACATGGTAACTTGAGCAATGGGCTCAAGTGTTTCAGAGATGATGAGGATGATATATTATAAGGCAGGGCTCATATCTTCTTTGAGTCATACTGTACTCAATGGCACACAACAACAGCAACAACAACAACAACATATTGTTGCATATTTAAAAATTGATCTGACCTGATTTGTATGCTAGGGAGTAGAGATCCCAAAACATTATGATAGTGATGCCCTTGAATTGCCCTAATGTACTTTGCTTCTTTATTTTTTGAAAATTGTAATAATTACTGTTTTTCTTACAACTGGTAATTGACTATAAATCAAACATCACTTGATCTTACCAACTTGTTTTACTAATAAAATGCTTACATAAACCCTCTTGACCTGCTTACACAAATTCTGTTTGTTATGACAAGATTGGGTAATGGCCCACTCAGATCAGGGTTTATTCTTTATCTTATACATCTGGTAAGCAGTTTTATTTGCACTCTTATCTTTCAATTCTACTTTCAGACCCATTTCAGCTGAAATTTTCCCTAATCTGTGAGTGTGAGATGTTAAGTTTAATTTCAGCATTTTTATCTGTAACTTTATTCCTTCTTCTCTCATATACTCAACCCAGTCATTATTCATTCTTTTCCTGCAAGTTAAAACCAAAATTGTTAACAAACACTCTTACTGAGAATTGTTTCATAACACTATAAATATAAGTTTGGAAATAGGTTTCATAAAATAGTAACTCATAATGGGAATTTTAACTACTGAATAGAAAAGATACAATAACTTGATGGGACTGATTTCTCACAAATATTATATTAGATACTATGGATTCAAGATATTGACTATTTTTTATCTCACAATGTCTACTACTTGGTATCATGCTGCAAGGAGGGAGCAGTCCTTGGAGAAGGGAGTTATGCTTGGGAGGGTGGAGGGACAGCACAGGAGAGGAAGGCCCTCTATGAGGTGACTGGAATAATTATGGTAGGTGTGTTGGAGACGAGTGAGATTAGCACAGGATAGAGCAGAGTTTAGGGCTGTTGTACATAGGGCTGCTATGAGTCACAGGCAACTCGACGGCACATAACAACAACAGCAACACTTGGTCCCTGCACCGCAGGTAACACCCACAGTAACAGAAGTCCATCAGAAAGGGTCTGAGAGTTAAAATAGTTTGGGGCCTGAGGGCCTCAGGCCCTCAAGCCAAGAAAATAACACATACATATCAGACCTAGAGGACACATCATCTTCTCTTGGAAAACTATCATTTTGTGTCAGAAGTAAGCCACAAGAAGTCTGTCCTGGAGCAGAAGTTCAAGGCAAATGATTTTTTCTCTCAGAACTGTCTTAGATAAGAAGCCTTCCATAATACTAGTACCTGGTATCTGAACTTAGAAACTTCTAAACTCAAGAGATACTGGCTGTAGCATAAGACAATGGCAACAGTGCAAGGTGTTTTGAATCACAGAAACCCAGAAAGCTTGAGACCTAAGCCATCATATCAAGGGGAGGATACAGGAGATAGGTGTAGAATGGCATAACTGGGAGTGGAAAGGGTTGTGGGTAGATAGGAAAAGGGATGAGTCAAAACATACATGTCAATGGTGGGTAGCAAAATGGAATCTTTTGCTTGCTTCTATAATTGGGAAAATGTCTTTCAACTGCTTTTTTCTTTAAAGTGCTTGTCTGTCTGTCAGATACTATTCTAAATTTGTGACTATGGTGACCTAGTGCCAAAGAACTGCATGGCTATCCCAAAGACATGTGGTTCAAATCTATCAGCTTCTCTGTAATAGAAAGATGTGCAAATACCTCCTCTTTCATTAAACTGACTCTGAAAACCACCTGGAGGGTCAGCTTTAAGTCAGTTCCTTCTTTATGGTACATAACAAGACATGATATTTTTAAATTGTCTCATTCATAAGTGAAAGTTGAGCAATGAATAAGAAAGGTTGAAGAAGAACTAACATATTTAAATTATGATGCTGACAAAGAACTGTACACTTTAGTCTTGGAAGAAGTATAACCAGAAAGTTCGTTGAGAGCAAGGACGGGCAGAGTCCATCTTTAAATATGCAATCAGGAAGGAATAGTTACTGTGGAAGATAATTTGTTTGGTGGAGCAGAGGGTCAGCAAAGCAGAGAAAGATTCTAAAAGAGTTAAATTGATACAAGGGTTGCCTATACAGGGGATGGAACAATTGTGTAGATGAGCAGGACTAGGTCATATTTCTTTCTGTTGTGATTTCTTTCTGTTGTGGAGTGTCTATGGATCAGAGTTGCCTTGTTCAATTGTCAACAACAACAGCAAAAACATATATACCTAAAGTGTTAGCTTAAAACTTTCTAATAAAGACATTCTTCAAAAATATAGATATTTTCACACAAGCAAAAATGAGAAAATTAATCATTAGCAAATATACATTTCAGGAAATATTAAAGGAAGTTCTTCAGGCTAAAAATAGTGTCAGATGGAACTCACATCTACACTAAGAAATTAAAAACACTATAACATGACAGATATTATCTGATAGGATTTTCCTTGTAAATCTAAGAGAAATTAGTAGAAGTCATAGTGAACTAAAACTGGAATATTAAGATGAAATAAGACTTCACAGGAACCTGAGTATTCACATGCAGAATTTCACTGCCTAAAGAAAGGTAAAAGATTCAAATCTACCAGCTGCTCTGCAGAAAATGAACAATCTTCTTGCATGTAATTACTGCTTATGCAAAAACCAATGAATAGTCATTTATAATTTGGTTCTGATTCAGTTGTACATAGCAACAACATTTAATATACTAAGTCATTTTATGTCTTGAACAAAAATGACCACTAACAGCAATCTGGAACAAAAGTGATTAAAAAAATGCATATAAGCCAAGTTTATATTATCAGCTTACATATTTTCCTATCTCTAGAGGCAACTATTAGCCAAAAGGGAGGAAGAATGGCAATCTCCTCCTGGAAAATTCACAGCCTCTTAAATTCCACTGGAGTGTTGGCCAAGAGTCTGTTTTATCCAATCCAATGGCACTCTGCAATAACAGAGCGACCAACCAAAAGCTTGCCATACAAACCCACCCAGTGGCCTGCAAAAGAAACATTACAGCCCAGAGTACAGCCTAGAGTGCAGTTTTACTTTGACATATATGTATGTAGTTATCAAGAGTAGGAATCAACCCAAAGACAATGGGTTTCTTTTTAAGTTATATCTTAAGGAGGAAGTGTAAAGTCACTTAGCCTACCAAGGATGAAATTTATGACTGTGTGGATTATAACAAACTGTGGCTGACTCTGAGAAGAATGGGAATCCCAGAATACTTGATCATGCTAATGCAAAACATATACATGGGCCAAAAGGCAGTTGTCAGAACAGAGCAAGGAAACACTGCATGGTTCAAAATTGGGAAGGGTATACGCCAGAGATGTGTCCTGTCTCCATATCTTTTCAAACTGTATGCTGAACAGATTATCTGGGATGTTGGACTCTATGAGGAGAAATGTGGCATCGGGATTGGTGGAAGATCTACCAACAATCTGCGTTGACACAACCCTGCTTGCTGAAACTGAGGGGGATCTGAAGCGCTTGCTGCAGAGGATCAAGGACTGCAGCTTCTAATATGGATTGAGGCTTAATGTCAAGAAGACAAAGATTCTCACCACTGGACCAATTGGCAGCATCAGAATGGATGGTGAAGAGATTGAGATTGTTCACAGCTTTAGTTTGCTTGACTCCACAGTCAACACTCTTGGCACCAGTAGCCAGGAAATGAAAAGACTTATTGCAATGGGAAAGTCTGCTGTTAGGGACCTCTCCAAAGTACTGAAGAGCAACGATGTCTCTCTGGAGACTAAGGTGCGTCTGATACAGACCATGGTCTTTGCAATCACTTTTATGCGTCAGAGAGTTGGACAATGACCAAGAAGGATAGAAGGAGAATTGATGCTTTTGACCTGTGGTGCTGGAGAAGAGTATTGAGGGTACTATGGACTGTTAAGAAAACAAACAGATTTTTCCTGGAGAGGATGAAATTGGGCTGCCCCTTGGAGGCAAGGATTATGAGGCTTTGTCTGACATCCTTTGGACATGTTGTATGGAGGGACCAGTCCTTGGAGAGGGACATCATGCTTGGTAGGACAGAGGGACAGCACAGGAGGGGAAGACCCTCTATGAAGTGGATTGATTCAGTGACTGGGGTAATCAGGATGGGTGTATCAGAGATAGTGCGATTGGTACAGGACAGAACAGAATTTATGTCTGTTGTACATAGGTCGCTATGATCGCAAGTGACTGGATGGCACATAACAAAAACTCTCTTTGTCTCTCTCTCTCTATGTCTGTATATATATATATGAATTCCTGAGCATAATATTCTACTTGGTGGGACAGCAACATAAAGGCCTCTGGTCCAAATATGATATAAACTAATGAAAAAAGTTATATACTACACCCTGACTTATGCTTATGTGTATGTGACATATAGAGCTTTATCTTGGGGTAAGAATGCTTTGTTTTTGCACTTTTATAATGTTCTAAAATCTTCTGTATTTCCTCTGTATTACCTTGGGTAAGAACAAATTGGAAGTAATCCACTGTAATCAAGTCATAGTACTAAAAAATGTTTATTAATCATATATAAAAGCATTCCAGAGGGAGAAATTTCTGGATAATAATCTATCCAGAGAAATAGAAATAGGACAATGATATGTGGTGCCATCTTTTCTCAGTCCACTCTGGAAATACTTCCATTTCTTTTCTGATGATTCTAGAACATAGTGGTCAGTGTAATAAAAATTCATGAATGAGATCTCTCTGAAGATTAGAATCACATTTAGAGTTTTACCCTTCCCCTTTCAGCTTTTTTGCTAACAACCACTAGAAAGTAAGGGTGTAAGTGTAAATACTAAAGTGTGCTTGACTAAAATGAGGGTATTTTCAACTGTTTTGCTTACATGTGATAGCTGGATATGAGTAGGGAAGATGAAAATATTTATGTCCTTGAATTGGGGTATTAGCAATGAATATTGAATATAAAATATAGATAGCAAAAAAAATTTTTATTCTGACTTTGTAAAAGTACAGCAAAAGTACTCCTTTAAACAAGGATGGTGAGTTTTCTCTTAATTACTTTGACCATATTCTCAGGGGTACCTATAAAAGGACAGCATGTATGGAAAAATGGAACATCACCAGTAGAAATGAAGATTCCTCAAGGTCTGTGGTCTTCAATATGAATTGAAGCTTGACATTAAGAAGACAAAGATTGTTACCACCAGGCCAACTGGCAGCATTTGATAGATGGAGAAGAAATTGAGATTGTTAATAATGTTGGAGAAGATGTGGCGAGATAAAAATTCTTATAAATTGTTGGTGGGATTGTAATGGTACAACCACTCTGGAAGGCAGTTGAGCACTTTCTCACAAAGCTGAACATACAGATTCTATATGACCTAGCTCTTTCTTCCACTGCTTGGAAAATACCCTGACAAAATGAGAACTGAGTCACAGATTTGTACAACAATGCTCATAGCAGTGTTATTCACCATTGCAAGAACAGGGAAAAGCCCAGATGTCCAACACGATAGAATGCATTGAGAAATTATGGTACAATCACACAGTAGAATACTACTTAGCATGCAGGAGCAATGGTTTTGTAAATTACTACATAACTTGGTAGGGACTGAAGAGCATTATGCTGAGTGAACTAACTCAGCTTGATAAGGACAAATACTGTGTAAAACCAATATAGAATGAATATGAGGATCCAAGTGGGGAGGTGGGCAGATGGAGCAGAAGGGTGAAGATGAGGGTGGGGGGATTAATCATAGGGTAGTGCAATTTGATGAGGTGGGTGAAGGAAATGGGAAAGATCTGTTATGGAAATGTATTCAAACATTTTAAATAAATCAGAGTAAAAAAATAATAATTAGAGTTTGCTTCATTCCACAATAAACATTCTCAGCACCAGGGCCTCTCTAGAGTACTTAAGGGCAACTAGGTCAGTCTGGAGACTAAGTTATGCCTGACCCAAGCCGTGATTTTTGCAAATACTTGCTATGCATCAGAGACTTGGACAGTGATTAAGGATGATAGAAAAACAATCAATGTCTTTGAGTTGTGGTGCTGCAGAAGAACATTGAACATACCCTGGACTGTCAACAAGCAAGTCAGTCCTGGAGAAGGTGAAACCAAATTGCTCCTTGGATGCAAGGATTTTGAAGCTTTGCCTCACAAACTTATTGCTCCTTGGATGCAAGGATTTTGAAGCTTTGCCTCACAAACTTACGGCACATGGCCAGAAGAGACCAGTCCTTGGAGAAGGACATCATGGTTGGAAGGGTGGAGGGACCACACAGGAGAGGAAAACCATGGGTG
Source organism: Elephantulus edwardii (assembly GCF_000299155.1). Taxonomy (NCBI): domain Eukaryota; kingdom Metazoa; phylum Chordata; class Mammalia; order Macroscelidea; family Macroscelididae; genus Elephantulus; species Elephantulus edwardii. The sequence goes on from NW_006399874.1 coordinate 10,145,010, forward strand.
AGCTGGATTGACTGTGGTAATGATGTTAAGTGTGTCAGAGAAAGTGAGATCGGCTTAGGAAAGGTCAGGGTTCAGTGTTTTTGTATGTAGGGTTGCTATAAGTCATACATGATTTAATGGTACATAACAAACAACAACAATGAGATGGAATAACAACGATGGGATTAAGTACTGCAGAGATTTATAAGGATGGCACAGGATTAAGCAGCTTCCTTCTGCTCTTCACTGGGCTGTTAAGAGTTGGATTAAATTTGATGGTAGTTGCCTTGAGAGCAGAAAATGTAACATAAATTCATAGAACAGATCCTCACCACTCCAGACCAGAAAGAAGATAAAGAGCCCTTAGCCCAGCCCCATGTTCCCTCTAGAGTCTCACCAATAGAAAGAAGTTTGTTTATCCATTATTGACTCACACACTATACATACAGTTGTGATAGCAAGAATGGGGTTTATTAGGATAGTAGTTGGAGAGTAAGGGAGGCAGAGTATATTACTCAATGCAATCCAGGTTTTAATCCAGTAGTTAAAGTGAATAATTCCTCAATTAGACTGGGCTTCAATTTCTGTTCAGCAACACAAATTCAAAAATCCTCTGGTTTCCTCAACCCATCCAGTAGGGTTTGCCTCAGAGCAGATGTAAGTCAACTTCTCTGTAATTATCCAGTAAGTATAGCAAAATCTTCACCTGTGGCCTTTATCATAAGATTCCTCTAGTTAAACCTTGTCACAGTCTTTCCAACACCATCACCAGGGTCTCCCTCACGTCTTGCGCCTCAGTGTGGAAAACTAACACACTATCACACAATCTCTCTCTCTCTCTCTCTCTCTTTCTCTCTCTCTGTCTCGCGCGCACGCACGCACTCACTCTCTCTCTTCTCCCCCCCATCACCCCGTCACACAGCCATTGATGATTTTAAAGACCATGTGTCTGTATGTCTGTAGTTAAGGTAGCAAGAAACCAGAGAGGGCTAAGGTAATGGCTGAAAAAGTAACTTTAGCTTAACATTGCAATAGTTAAAAGCAGCAGCAAAAAGCAGGGATTGTTTAAAACACAATAGTTATTAACAGGTGTCATAATCCATGTACATCGATTACTAAATCAAAAGTTTAGAATTGGAAAAATTCACATAAGGGCAATTATTTTTCATTTAAGAAAAAGGGTATCTCCCTTTGAGTAGGAAAATCAAGATATTTAAAAGCTGACAGTAATAACATATATATGACTTTTCAATCAGCACCACCTTTAGTTACAGCATTAATTCATAACATTATATAGTTTCATTCTGAACTAAAACATCAACTTTTATTTAGAAGAATAGCATTGATTCTTTTTCATTTCTTCTGGACAAACCCCAACTTAAAATGAATCATTTCTTTTTTTATTTTATTAAAATAAATATTGTTCATATTTCTTGGGAGACTTGATCTAGATTAAACATCACATCTTCATAATGTATCAATATTCCCTTTCTGATAGAGCATCCACTATAATTTTGCACCTTATTTTTTCCATTTATTATGTTATCTCTCAAGTCGAATCCCTTTTTTCCCACTTTTATATTCTTGTTTGTCATGCTGGAGATCACATTTCTGCTGGTCAAACTCTGTGTATAGTTTGTGCTAAAGAGAACTAGAACAGTGGAGGATGAAACCATCATTCTTGTGTTCTTCTGACCCTAGTAGCCCTACATAGTACAAAGCAGAATCACCCCATAGGATTTTTAAGACTGCACATTTTTACAAAAGCAGACTTCTATATGACTGTCACAACTTTATCACACAAAATGACTAGAAGGATTGCTCCATTAATCTTACACATAATAACTGTTTAAACACTGCAACCCTATGGATCGTTGGAGAAAAATGGCTCTTTTTCTCTTCCATTTCTTTGCTTTCTGCTCATATTAGTGTAACATCAGCATTGTTCCTTCTACTTGGCATGACCAAGTGATTCCTATATAAAGTTTCCCCAATTTACAGATTCAGCATTACCTTATAATCATAAACTCTACCATTCTCCAGCCAGAAGTACTATTTCAGAAATACAGATGCCAAACCCACCGGAAACCTCTGCCAAGCTTCTGTTTGCTGTCTAGTCAGAACCTAACTGTCACTCCCCCAGCTGGTTTTCAGAGGCAATGGATCTCATGAGAGGAGATGGCCCAACCCTGCCACGAGGAGTATCTACTAGATTCGAACCATGTGCTTTTGATATTATAGCACAGCTTCTTCCTATTTAGTCTTCATAATTCCTACCTTTTCATTTTATTCAGTACTAGAGCTTGTAGTTACTTTCTCCACTGTTGCAAAGATAGTTTTCACCTTTTTTGTTGAGGTTTTTTGTTTGTTTATTTGTTTGTTTGTGTATGTGTGTTTCATTACTTCTATATTATTTGGTCTCACAGTTAGCAAAAGAGGTTTTTGTTTGTTTTTACTAACTTGCTAGCATAAATGTTGAAAGTTCTAATTTACTCAGTGGTCACACCAAAAGCTTAGGTTGTCTACTTATGTAAAATTTTATACTCTCTAACGAACAGGGTCTCTGTAAATTGTTATTCATGTTGTGTCACTTAGTTTGATTTCTACAATGTTTGTATGAATAAGAAGCATTTAGGTTGTTCTTTGCTCTCTAGTCGTAATGTTTCTGAGAGAGCATTGGTAAAGTCTCACTTGAAGCGGCAATATTTTAAATATCTGCACTCTGATCTTTGCAATCATGATGAAAAATCTCATCTCTGAAAAGAAAAGAATGTCGACAGATTACTTAGTAAGAATGAAAAGGGTGCTCCACTGTTTTTCAGACTTCCGGGAGGTTAGTCTTTCCTCATTTCAGTAAGATATTATCTGAGTGAAATATCTCAGTCACAAAAGGACAAATACTGCATAGTACCATGTTATAGAATGGAGCGACATCAGGGTTGGGGTAAGAATGAGAAAATTGGATAAATTATGTATACTGCATTGAGACTGATGAGGGAGAGAACAGTTTAAAAGCAATATATGATTATTATGGTTATGAGAAGAGTTCAGAATGAAGGTTGCATAATGGAGTGTACTCGGGGGAGTATGAAGAGCAAAGAGCGAACTAGGGGGAAGAGGTGGGCAGGAGAAAAATGCAACAATGAATTAATGGAAATCCAAAATCTCTGTAAATGTTCATTAAAATTAATAAACTTTTAAAAAATATATTCTCAAGATACAATGATTCCCTCTCTTTTCCTCCATCTTGCTTTTGTCTCATAAAAGTTCTTTTTAAAACTCAGAATTCTTTAATTTTGTTAAGCAAGTGACCAAGGACATTTTTTATTTCTGAGTGAAGATTGTGGAGGTAATAACATACAAATCTTTCCTTTTAAAATTGAGTCATCTGAATCCATGATATTGAAATAGCTTGTCAATAGGTATTTTAATGTCATTTATGGCAATCCATTTGCCTATCAGTAATGCATTTCCACTTCTTATACATCAGCATAGAAACAGCTGGTTATACTCATCATGCACCTGGAAGTTTATCTGAAATATGACAGCAATAATAAGATTGACTGATCAGTTAATCAGAATTAAAGGTAGTCGCATGCTTCAAGGTTAAATTTGTTTTTAAAAAGGTATCAAAATGAATAAATAACCTTTAACAGTCCACATGTATACATCCCAGGATTGATACTGTGTCTTGTTTTTTTCAGAACAGAGAAACACTGAGTCATCTTGCACATACTTATGCGACTTTCATTCTCAATCACATTTCTTATGTTAGGTGCCTTTGATTGGAACAAACTCATGGTTGACATTTCAATGGGTTTGCAGAGGCTGTAAACCATATGGGAAGAGGTTATGTATTCTTTTCCTGTGGAAAAGCTGGTCAGTTTGAACCACCTGCCTTTGGGTTGGCAGCAGAACTCCTTACCTAGGAGGCCACCAGAGTTTTCTCTCAAAGTCATTACATTATCCAAAATAATTCATGTAGTTTCAGTGAGCATGGTGCTTTGGTGATACAGTTTGTAGGAATGTGCTGCTAACCCAAAGACAGCACCTCTCTGGCAGTTCAAATCCACCAGCAACTCTTTGAAAAGAAGATGAGCAATCTTATGTTTGATTTACAGTCTAAACACACAACTGAAGGTCAGCTATAAGTTGGTTTTGACTTGATGTCTGTAGGCAAAATAGTCATATTAACTATAAACAGAAGAAAGGAGAGGGGAGGACAAAAAAAGAAATTAATGTTTCTTGATATAAAGTCATTTCCTGGAAATTAAACATGTCACTTTAGATAATAAATTTTTCTTTGATAACATGGATGTTCACTTTACCAAAGGAGACATTCAGATGGCCAATAAACTAATGGACCAAGAGGCAGTCATCAGAACAGAGCAAGGAAACACTGCATGGTTCAAAACTGGGAAGGGTATATACTAGGGATGTGTCCTATCTTCAGACCTTTTCAACCTGTATGTAGAACAGATTATCTGAGAGGCTGGGCTCTATGAGGAGAAATGTGGCGTCAGGATTGGTGGAAGATATA
>NW_006399874.1:10150463-10152164 GCF_000299155.1 Elephantulus edwardii
AGAAAAGTTAGAGATCTAGGGGGTTTTCTAAGGTGGTTAATCTCAGGGGAAGAGATTACCCATCTTTCTCCCATGGAGCAGCTAGTGGCCTTGAACTGCACGCCTTTAGGATTGCAGTGCAGCTTCTTGACCCTATGACATCAGAGCTCCATAGTTAGCTATTAGAGAGAAGCAAACTAAAACATCAATGAGTTATCCTACCCAGAAACAACAACAAAGTTCAACAAGACAGCAAACAACAAATGCTGGTGAAGGTTGGGGAGAGATTGGAACTCTAATATATTGCTGGTGGAAATCTAAATGATTTAACCACTATGGAAAACTGTTGGAGTGTCCTTAGAAAGCTGGGAGTAGAAATACCATTTGATCCAGCAATCTCACAGTAGGCATATATCACAAAGAAAGAGCATACTATGCTGAGTGAACTAACTTAGGTACATGAGGACAAATACTACGTAAGACCACTATTGTAAAAATACAAGGGAAATTAGTAAGACGTGTATGGGGATCCAAGCAGGAAAAGGATGAGAAGAGAGGGATGAGGATGGGAGGGGGTAATCAAAGCATCACACAACTTGGTGGGTGGAGGAGGGGGTAAAGGCAATGGGAAAGACCCAGTGGTGACCTGAAAAGACAGAGTAATGGTGGACATAGTCTACTGGTGATTAATTTTATAAAATACAATGTGGAACATATGTATGAGACATAATGTTAATTAAGGAAAGTGTGAAACACTAAAAAACCCCCATTATATTCATGAATGGAACACAATGTAAGTGAATAATTATATGCATATCTATATAAAGAGCAGAAAACAAAAATAAGGCCTCTGACACAAAATAGCAGATGAGAACTCATTATTTCAGCCTTGTTTACAACAGAGTTCAAAACAACTCAAGCATCCATTGATACATGATTAAAGAAACAGTGGCATATTTGCACAGTGGAGTATTATACATCACTGAGAAATGATCAAGAGTTTGTGAAATATTTTAACATAGATGACACTAGAGTGAACTATTCTGACTGACTGATTTCAGACTATTCTGATTTCCTGATGTCATTCAGAAAGAACAATTACACAGATTGTAATTACACAGCTTATGCACAGATAGAATGAAGGGGGAGTGAGCTGAGAGTTTAAAAAAAAATCCCCTAATAAATAGATAAGTTGGATGAAGGGAAAGGCAACACACAATAAGGAGTTGATTAGTCATTGTAACAAATGAATCATTTGATGCTATAAAAAATCCAAAATTTGTATCTGAAATTATGTGGCTGAGACAGAAGAATTTTATAAAACAACATGTGAATAAGGAACAAGATGATGAAAGAAGTCTAAGCTGTTCTGAAGGAATTGGCAAGAAACAAGGGCCCAGAAATTGATGGCATATCAATTGACATATTTCAATAGCTAGATGTAGCCCTGGATATGCTAATCAGACTGTGCCAAGAAATCTGGAGGACAAATACATGGTCAATTGACTGGAAGAGATGAGATCTACATTCTTATTTAAAGAAAAAAAAATGAGTGATCCAATAATGTTGTTGTTGTTTAATGCCGTCGAGTCGTAGACGACTCATAGCGACCCTATGAACGAACAGCCTGAGCACTGTTCGTACATAGAGTTTCCAGTGGCAAGCCATTTTGGAAGTGGATGCCACTCCTGCTTCCAGGCTTGATTTAGTTGGGAAGCTCCA
>NW_006399874.1:10152859-10153727 GCF_000299155.1 Elephantulus edwardii
ACCAATTGGCAGCATCATGACAGATGGAGAGTAGATTGAGATTAACATTTTCAGCTTCTTCAGTTTCCCAAACCAGCAGTCAGGAATTCAAAAGACAAGTGACACTGGGTAAATCTTCTGTGAGGGACATCTCCAAAGTGCTGGAGAGCAACACTATCAGGCTGGAGACTAAGATGCACCTGGTTCAGGCCACTGTCTTTGCAATCACTTGCTATGCATCAGAGAGCTGGACAATGACTAAGGAAGACAGAAGAGGAGTCAATGCCTTTCAATTGTGGTGATAGAGAAGAGTATTATACGTACCACACACTGCCAAGAAAACAGGTCTGTCCTGGAGAAAGTGAAACCAATTTGTTCCCTGGAGGAAAGGACCATGATGCTCGGTCTCACTTGCCTTGGTCATGTGGCCAGGAAGAATCAGTGCCTTGGAGAAGGATATCATGCTTGGAAGAGTGGAGAGGCAGTGCAGAAGACTCTAGATGAGATGGATTACACAGTAACTGGGGTAATGGGTGTAGATGTGTCAGAGACAGAGAGTCTAACTCAGGATAGGCCAGCATTCAGAGCTAATGTGCATAGGGTCGCTATTAGTCACAAGTGACTCTATGGCGTTCAACAACAATACGATAAATCAAAATGTCTATGAAACGGTTTTATGATAAAAAATATAATTTGTAAACCTTCACTCAAATGAAAAATATTTCTTTGTCAATAACTTATTTAGAGGACTATACTAATAGTAGGGAAAGCTTCACAAAGTATACTTTATCTTGACTTTTTAAAAATTTTTGTTATTATTATTAATTTTAATGAAAATTTACAGACTTTGGGTTTCCATTTATTCATTGTTGCACTTTTCTCCCTGCCC
>NW_006399874.1:10154787-10155381 GCF_000299155.1 Elephantulus edwardii
AGAATTACAGAATACTGTGTTCATGTGAAACCAATACATAAGCCAAGTAGCAATTGTCCAAACAAAACAAAGAAACACAGTATGGCCTTAAAAAAAAAACCCAAACCAACAAATTAAGAAAGCTATGAATCTGAGTTGAATCCTTTGTCCACACCTATTCAATCCATATGCTGAGCAAATCATTTGAGAAACTATCTGAAGAAGAATGTGTTATCAAGATCGGAGAAAGACCCCTCAACAACCTGCATTATGCAGATGTCACTACTTACAGAAAGTAAAGAGGACTTGAGGCACTGATTGCAGAAAATCCAGGACTACAGATTTTAATATAGATTATACTTACACATCAAAAACAAACATTTTAACCACTAGACAAATAGGCAGCATCATGATAGATGAAAAAGGGATTGAAGTTGTCAACAATTTAATTTTACTGGGATCCAAATAACACTGGTGGTAGTAATGTTCAAGAAATAAAAATATGTTTTATATTGCATAAATATACTATCAAGGATTTGATAAAATATTATATCTATTGAATTCTGAAACATCAATATATTTTCTTCCTATAGTCCTTCATCTATTACAGAATAT
>NW_006399874.1:10156496-10167160 GCF_000299155.1 Elephantulus edwardii
GGGTTCCAGTTTCTCCACAACCTCGCCAGCATTTGTTGCTTGCTGTTCGGAACAGTATTTTTTAACATAGTTGCTTATCTTTTAATGTTTGCTCTAATATTGCCTATTGCAGAATTGAATATTATGAAAAATAGAATCTATCAAGAAAAGTAACTGGTTTGTTCATATAACCTATTATGAACAGGGCTACAGCTAGGCTTTCAGCAAGCTAGGACTCAGGAGCTCAAGCACTATTCAGTGAACTTTGTGCCTCCCTAGCTCTTATACTAGCATTCTCTGTATGAAGAGTCTAATTTGTATCCTGAGTTAATAAATTCCAACAGAATGATAGCTTCCTCTATGACATGTCTGGAAAAGGAAGACTCTGCAATTTATCTGGTTTACATCACAGGCAATTCTTTGCTGAAGCTATTCTAATTTGTTAGGCATGTTGTTGTTGTTGTTGTTATGTGCCATCGAGTCGATTGCTACTCAGACTCATAGTGACCCTAAGTACAACATTCCTAAACTCTGCTCTGTCCTGTGCCAATCGCACTGTCTCCGATATAGGTCAATGTATTATTATAAATAACTCAGATTCATAATTAAATCCAGGTTTGATCCTCAAATATTTTTAGAAATTTGGAATTATTATTCCAATGCCACTTGGAAAGAAAGGGAGACTCAGAAAAATGATAGGCTTGGATATTTACCCAAGACTTTCAAATTTTAGAAAAAAGAACAATTGATTATTTGGGAACAGCTGTATATAAGGATCTAGACAATGCTCAAGATTTACAAAAATAAATTAGAAATCAGCAAGAACATTCAAATGACTATGGAACAGAAGGCATTAGAGAATGCCATTGAGTATGTTTGTAAATCATAGCAACCTAGAAACAGAAAAAGAGGTAAAATATACAGAAGAGTTACAGAAGAAAATGAAATGAGGCAACGGGACTTTCAATATTTCTACGATGGGGAAAAATTACAGTATTTACACCACACAAAAGAAATTCTTTTGAATGATAAGAGGAAAATATGATTATAGCAAAATGGGTGGCAGGGATGAGTCAAGTTTATTTTTTTTTTGTTTCTTCTTGTTTGTTTTTTTAAAGCAGATTTCTTATCAAAGGAGAAAAATAAATACACAGAAATATACTAAAGATTATTTAAAAAATAGCTGCTTTCCAGGAACAAACTGTATATTACTTTCATTTCAAGAGTCTGTGTTTATTAGATGTAAAAATTCTATTTCACATCTTAAACATATGTCACATTACTTGATTAGATTTGTTCCATCGTGTGATGAATCATGACTAAAATCAGATTCAAAGTCATTTATGCTCTGAGGTGTAACAAGTGACTATGTGTCTATTTTTATTTACTGATGATAATAGGAAAAATAGCTGCTAGAGGTTATCAAATGATAAATCGTCTTTATTATTTACAAGCTTAGTAATTCTAGTGAATTTGGTCAATAGATTGTCTTCTCTTGAATTGCCACAGCAGTATTTCTAGTGTAAATTTGGGACAGTCTAAGATTTCTAGGCTCTAACATTAGAAAGCATGGGTTAGTAGACATGCGGACACACTAATAGAAAGCAAAGGTTAACCTATCCATTTACTTTCAAACTAAAGACCTCATTTAATTCAATTTTTCCCTTGTAGCAAGAATTTTTAATGCCAATTTATTACAGTAGATTTGAAAGTTGTTGGCATATAATTAACTTTCACTTTTACTGTGGGTCTCATTTAAATCTAACATGGAGAAACTAAAGAAAATAATCTTTAAAAAATATATTAACCTTAATGAGTCAAACTAAGCAACTGGTACTTTTTTTGCTATGCAGTGAAGTTTTGATTTGGGGTTGGTTTTATCTTTTGTATATGCATCGGAAGTCTTTAACTTAGTATTTTTTCCTCCATGTCATAAAGAGAACAAAAGGGACTATTTTGTAAAAACTGTGATTCAAATAAAATGTGTGTGCACATATAATTTGCTGTATTAAAATATTAAAGGTTTACTAAGAATCTGTTCATAGTTTTCAGCTAGACTTTGGCTCGTGAGAAAACTATTTACTATTAAGGAACTTCTGTAAGGAGTCAGGCAGCATTTGAAAGTTTCACATCTACCTGCCCCCTCCCTCTATCCCTTCCACATCCTCAAGGAAAATAAAAAAATGGATAGATTTGTCTTGTGTGAATATAGCCTCAGAAATCCACTGAAGATCAAATTGTTTGAGTTCCAACTCAGCTACAATGAGAAATAGGTATTAAGGAATTTCAAGATTAACAGACAACCAGTTCCTAAACAACATGCCTCTGGAAACTCTATGAACATAGAGAAACAACGACAGCTATAGAAAAGGGTTCAGGTCTTTTGTTCATAGGGTCACTATGAATCTTGTTTGACTTGACAGCAATATACACTTTAAAAATACCAGTGATCTACAGGAAAATTTCACAATTCAATTTCATCAGAAGATTTTGACACAAACATTCAAATTACTAATATGATTGATTGTTATTGACATAGTATGTGGAGAGGGAGTGTTAACACTTTACAACCAAATCTCAATTTAAGTTACTTTTTGCTTTCTCTCTAAGCCTGGGATTTCTGGTTACTTTTCTAACTTTTGCTCACCTTCCCAAGTTTCAATAACAATTTAGGAAATACTAATGTTGGAGAAATATTCAATGAGAAATAAATGGTTTATTGTTGTTGTTGTTGTCAAGTGCCATCGAGTCACCTGCGACTCAGAGCAACCCTATGAAGGAGAGTCCTCGACACTTGGGTGCCTTTCAACCTCTCTGCAGGGTCATAGGGTTTCCAGAGGCAAGCTATTATGGAAGTGGATGCCACTCCTCCTTCCAAAAATGGTTTGAAGATAGTTTAAAAAAAAGGAAAAAAAATGCTTCCAACAATGTACCCTACTGTCTAACGTATAATTGCTTTAAAAACCAGAGAATGGAAATCAGTTGAAGTGTTATACCATCATATGTCTTAGAGGGATGAAAAGTAATAATTTTTCAGTCTTGTATAGGGCAGTTTGTTACAGTGTGACACTCTCCCACTTGGTGATATATTTGCCTGCAGAGATCACAATAAGGTAGTATAATGCCCTGCCCTGCCCTGCCCTGGATTTTCTTTAAAGGCAGACACAATCACTACAATAATTACGGCAAATTGTGTAACACTCTCTTGACCAGCACGAGAGCCCCCCATTTCTGCTTTACTTTGAATAAATTTGTCTAGTTTTTGTAATTATGTTTTCCAAGGAAAAGACTGATGCTAACATTGTGCATGCTGATAAAACAAACATCTTATGTTTTAAATGATGATTCGTGAAAGGAAAAAGATATTTTATTTTTCTATTTATGTAAGAAATGATCATTGAACTTTAAATTGTGTTCATTAGTGAGATCTAAGATGTTTGACTTTCTTAGTTGATACCATATACTAAAAAACAAACAAACAGACAAAAAACAACAAAACAAACCCAACAACCAAACAAATCAGTTGAATGCCTTCTATTTGCCAAACAAGAGACTATTTGTTGGAGGGATTTTTAAAAAGGCATGACAGATTCTAGATCCAAGATGAAGGCCAAGACATTATGGTGAGCTGTGGGAGCAGCGGACCACTTGGAGGAGGGCCACTATGGCCTCCTACAGACCTTTGTTTATTGATAATTGAACGGTTAAACATTGATGACTGGTCTTCAGTGAAGATCAAGGCTCAACAACAGGAATTCAAGGATTCCCAAGGAGGAATGTGTGAGTCTCTCAGCTCCCAGCCCCCTCCTGCCGAGCAAGCACTGCACTGCCCCCTTCCGCAGCTCCATGAGGCTTCTGCTGCCGAAACACAGGGATTCCCTCACCCAGAATGGATGGTAGGCATGGGGCCTCCCCAAGACTGGTGCAGCAGAGCCGTCTCACTGCCGGGGGGTGGACTTGTTCTGGGGAGAACTCTTGGAGCCAGGACGGTGGGCTGCCGCCTACCTGGGCTGATACACAACCCAGCTACCTACAGGTTTGGGTTTCCTTGGAGAGGCCAGAAAAGAGGATCACCAATACAATGGATTGTTGAAAGTCACAGTGAGTTGTCTACTTGATGACACTTAACAGTGGCAGTATGTCCAAGAAGACTGACATCCTAAATCCACCACATATTTTGATCTGTTGAATGCTTCTGCCAAAAGCTGTTTAGACCTGGGGGGAGTCTGTTCACAGCTCTCAGGTTCCCTTTGCCATTTATAAAGGGGAAGGGCAGTTGACACCTACTTCAAATTACAGTATGACCATTTATGGGGGGGTATAAAAGTGGTGGTGCAGGAATTGGGGACGCTGTCCCTGGCCACATAGTCTTTGGTCAGGTGAGGGGTCCACACTAGGGTGGGGGCAATTGGAGGGGGAGTGTACCAACCAGCCCCCGAGGGGTGTTGCCCTACTCAGGGTGAGCCGGCATGGCCCTCTGCTTGGGGCAGGCTGTCTTCAGCCCCCCGCCCAGGGCGTGGCCCTCAGGGTGAGCTCCTCAGTCTACAGATTGTGCCATCTGACCCCTGGGTGGGGGAAAAATGCCTAGGGTATCCAGAGAATTTTATCTAGGCTACATTCCACCACCCTCTTCCCTAGTAAATCTCAAAGTAACACCCCCAAAGACCTTCTATTGCTCCCCTTCCTATAGGTAACCCTAACACTGAGCTTTACTCCAGACCTGATCCTGAACCCAGTGCCAGTGACAAAAAGGAAATACAACTGCCAGCTAAGGAAGCAAAGGAGGATGGAGCCTCTGGGTTCAACCAGCCATCCCCACTGGACCCACCTGGGAAAACATTTTGCAGTCCAGAGGGGAGCAAATGTCAGGAAAACATCTTCTAACAGAACAAGAAGGCAAGCAGCTTTAACCCAAGACCACCAGTAAGGTGCTAAAGTGTCCTCCCTTTCCTCCTTCACATCTATGCCCCTGTTCAGCGTGAAGAAGCCAGAGAGTCTGCATCCAGTTCCCAAATCAATAAGACAGTTGGTTTAATCACCATTGGAATATGCTTACCATTCCCCTGTAGCATCTGGTCCCCACTGGATCCTGTTAATTTCCTTCACCTGCTCCCCTCCTCCAACCAAATTGTAGAGCTCTGCAACTGCACCCCTGCAATTTTCATCCCTGCCCATCCTCACCCTTCTGCCCCCACCCCTCACCTCCTTGTACCCCCAATATGTTTTTCCCATTAAATTTTTTTTTTAAAAAAAGCATGACAGATTCTATCCCAATTGTTAAGGTATTTCAATTCTATGATGGCAATGCTCACAAATGAATGCAGATGATACTAATGTTTTCTACCTTCTTGACTTAACAGACAATATTGTTTTTCTGCTGAAGACAAACTGTCAAAATTTAACATCTAAAGAATATTTTGCTTCTGGACATGGGTCAGTGCAGTGAAGACTTCACCTTTCAATAGTCCTTCAGTAGAGAACATACAGAAATATAAATAGGACATATGTTATCTTCAAGTATGAAATTATAATAAGCATGGCAGTTTTTACCCTTCCCTAGGGTAAGGAAAGCTAAGTGCTTCCCAGACATAGTCGTGTGTCCGTTAAAGCTCATGCTGGAGGTGAGGTTTTCCAAATGTTAAGCTTAGAAATTCCATATGACCCAGTTATTCCACTACTTGGAATGTACCCTGAGAAAATGAGAACAGAGGCACAAACGGAGATTTGTACACCAATGTTCATAGCAGTATTACTACCATCGCGAGAACATGGAAACAGCCCAAATGTCCAACCGCTAACGAACAGATTGAGAAATTATGGTATGTTCACACAATGGAATACTATGCAGGACTCAGGATAAATTATTTTGTACATTATCACTTAACCTGGGAGGGCTGGAGAGTATTATGTTGAGTGAACTAACTCAGTCCCACAAGGGTAAATATTTTATAAAACCATTATTGTAGAATGAGTATAAGGATCGAAGAGGGGTGGGAGAGGTAGAAGCAGAGGGATGACGATGAACAGGGGGAGGGGCAGATTAATCACGGAGTTGTACAATTTGATGGCTAGGCGGAAGAGGGAATTGAGAGAATTTTTTCTTGAAAGCAATGTATTTGAATTTTGTAAATAAACTAATAGAAAATGGGAAAAAATTTAAAAAATTTAAAAATTTAAGCTTCCAGGAAAGCCTCACAATCAAGATTAATACTTACAGAACTTCAGTTAGCATCTTTCCCCTAAAGAGATTGTTAAAACCATCTATGTTGATTTGAGAAAGTAAGCTACAACATCCTTTGTTATCATCAGCCTGTTCTCTTAGAAATTTTTTTTATAAACTTTGAGATCTCATTCAGATTTGATGCCCTATGTGATCAATTGAAAAGTCTGTTTGATCTTGACCATGCAAAAATATAGATACTTTATTGTTCATGAAACTGTTATCTCTTTCATCCTTTTATATGTCTTATTTCCTTTGCAACTATGCATAGAACCATTGCTTCCCTCCTACTCCTCCTTAAAATGAATTCAGGAAAATTCGATACAAAATATTAAGAACTCCATGTAGTTTTCAAATGAATGAAATTAAACTCAGTCCACCTAAACCTGCCTTTGGTTTCTATACCTAGATTTGATTAATTATCTAAAGAATTGGGAAAGTAAAAAAAAAAGAAAAGAAACTGCCTACATGATCTAAGAAATTAAGAAAGTAAACAAAAAAGTCAAAGAACCTGCTTACACCCTCCCCATTTCTGGTATTCTAACTTATGCACACTGAAACACACTTAGTTAAGTGTTTGTAAAAATGTCAATGACTTTATGAAAAACAAAAGAGCCTAATATTAAAAGGGTATTATTGTTTTAATATCTTGGGGATACTGTATTAGAAACTTAAAACTAAGGTTTTTTCAGAAAATAACCAAGTCAGAATGAAACTGAGTTTCTGTCAAGGAAGCAAAAATTCCCGATGCTGCACTAATAGGCAACTTCATGGTAGATAAAGATAGAAATTGTTGATGATTTCACATTACCTTGATCCACAATCATAGCCTTGGGACCAGATGTCAAGATATCAAAAGGCATATTGCCTTTGGAAAATCTGTTATCAAAGATCTCTCCACAGTATCAAGGAGAAACAACACCAATCTAAAGATCAAGATACACCTGATGCAAGTCATAGTCTTTTCAAAACTTCCTAGGCATTTGAAACTTGGGTAGTGACTAAAAGTGACAGAAGAAGAATGTATACCTTTCAGTTGTAGTGTTAGAGAAGAGTACCAAATATCTGATGGAGTGCCAAAAGAATAAACAAATATGTCTTGGAAAAAGTCCAACCAGGATTCTCTTTAGAGGCAAGAATAATGAAACTTTATCTTATGTGCTTTGGATGCGTTTTTAGTAGGAGACGCTTCTTGGGAAAAGACATCATGGTGGGAAAGGTGGAGGATTAGCAAAAGAAATTAAGACTGTGAACAAAATGGATTGACACAGTGATTGCAACAATGATCCCAAGTATATCAGAGATGAAGATGATGGGACTAGACTAAACTAGTGCAAGGCTTACATCCATTGCTCATAGTGTTGCTCTGAGTCATAGTTGATGGCACGAACTATAACAAAAAGAACTCTATTGCCTTCTGCAAAGTTATCTGACTTTCTTGTCAGTGTTTAAACTCAGAGTGCAGCATCAGACAACTAAATATCACAAAATATACGTTAATAAACACTTTAACAAATCAGAACAATCAAACTCACTGCCATACACTTGATTCCAATTTCTATCAACAATATCCTTGGTTTATACATCTATAAAACCCAAGACAAAGACATGCCCATCTTTCTCCTTCAAAGTCATTAGTGAATTCCAAACACCAACAAACATGCGCAGCTTTTGGGTTAACAGCACAGCTTGGTAATGCTTATACCACCAAAGCTCCCTAATGAAAACGTTTAAAAAAATTAAAAAAAACAAACCAAAAAACCAAACAGACCTCTTTGCCATCCAGTCAGAACTGACTCCTAGTTGATCCTTTAGAATGTTTTCAGAAGCTGTAAATCACAAAGGCGCAAATTGCCCATCTTCTTTCCTTAGAGCCGCTGGTGGATTCAAACTGTCAGAACGGCATGGATATCCGGGTCAGCCGTGAAGCTCCCAATGAACTACACCACAAGAGGCAAGTCTAAATAGGCCAGTTAATGTTTCCCAAGTGATTATTTCTCAATAGAGTAGAAACAGACATTCCTGATTTATCTAATTGTATTTATCTAGCATTGTTACTATGGGGTTTCTCTCCTGACCTGTTTCTAGTATTTCATGATGGAACTATATTTTGTGGTTTTCTTTTCTTTGCTTCAATCTTTCATATTCAGATAATTGAAATCTACAAGTGTGTTTCCTACTTCATGATTAAAGTAAGTCTTCCATTTGATCATGATTGCTTAGAAGTCTACCCTGTGTATCTTTGTCAACTTGCATTTAAGCATCAGTTCCACTCATACCGCTGAGAGTCTTCTTTTTCCTGCCATTTCCATCAGCTGTGGCACTTCTTTTCCAGTAAGTCTCTGGTGTAACTCAGCTGTGTGAGTTTATTCATGTTGTCCTAGTAACTGACTGCAAAAGAAAAACAATTTTAATGTAGCCTCTAATTGCCATTCAATCTATCCTTACTTTTTGTCTAAGGTGTTCTCACGCCAAGGATATAAATTTTCTTTGTGCCAAATAAATCGTGTGACTCATTCTTTAGATTCCAAAGGATCATAATGTGTGTCTAGAAATACAACTTAAAGAAAACAGATCAACAAAGATTTAATATTTCAAATAAGTACAGGGTTCTACTAATATCCATGGGTAGAGGCAATAACAGAATAACAAATTTAAATTAACGATCTCTTTGAGCAAGAGGGCACCGTTAATGCTCTTTCAAAATCAGCCTTTATAATTCCTAGCTCTAGCACTAAAGCAATGGTGGGTTTAAGTCTTACTTGTAGAGATTCTAGACCATAGAAACAATGTTGAGAAGCCAAAATCAGTCAACCGTACCTCTAAAATGCTTCCAAATTATTCCCTATGGTTATGGGATAAGTGGACCAAAAGATAGGCTATAGAGAGTCGGAAGGTATAGACTATTTAACATTTTGCATAGTATTCTTTATTGCTTTTTTAGCTAACGTGGATTTCAAGTTTCCTTAATTACTTTTTCAGGATCTCATCCAGATTAACACTTTATATCATGTCAGAATTAACACCAAAATATCCTGCATTATATCCTTTGTGTTTCTTTTTTAACTTTTAAAAGTTATTTTTCTAAATACAATGCAATCTCTGGCACTTGCTGTTGTTGATTGCCATCAAGTCGATCATGACTCACAGTGACCCTATGAACAAAATACCTGAAGTATTTCTATAACTATTATCATTTCTCACAGTTCATAGAGTTTTCAGAGGCGTGTTGTTTAGGAAGTAGATGCCACTCCTGCTTCCAAAAACAAATTATATCGCATGTTCTCAATACATAATATTAGAGAAATATACAGTAATGCCTTTGAAAACCAAGTCCTATGTGAAAATCTTAACCTTGGCATCTCTACTACTTTACATCTATTTTACACTATTTTACAAATCCTGCTCACACTCACACACACACAATGGCAGAGTCAGGTCAGCGATCTCCTGGCACTTGAGGCACTATAATTACTATCTTCTATTAACAATGTGCTTGTAAAAGTCAATCTCTGACTTAAATCAGAAAATCTGTGGTAAAGGGAAAGAGTTGAGCACAACAACAACAATATCAGAGAATATAGGAATCAAGTGCAGAAAACATGGGTTGTAGGGGGGAAATGGAAAGAATATGTGGAGAAAAGGTCAGAGGCATACGTTATCTGGTATCTAATACAGTGAATAGGTAAATGAGCATCTCCCACACCTGATTAGTCTTTGATTATGGTGAACCTTTGTTGAAATCGGCTCTTACTTCAGGGATAGTCTTTCCTTTACTTATAGTTACTTGTAACAATCTAAGAAACATTTAAGTGTTGCAATAGCTTCAGAAATATCTAAATATTTATGTAGAACCTGTAATTATAAGAACTGAGAGCACTGGAGTTTATTCTACTTAGATAATTAGAATACCTACCTCACCTGATCAAATACTCACCCTATACCCATTTTCATTTCTATTTTTTTTTATTTTACAAGAAAGTATAAACATGGGGAAAATATACATAAGATTTGACTGAGGAAATAAAAATTAACATTTCAATTTAACATCTAAAAATATGGAAATTTATTTAACAGTATTCTCGTTATCACCTCTAAATCATTCTATTGCATTAAGTTGGTTCCAAGATTGAAAATCGCCATGAAAGAAGGGTATTCATCTCTTTTGGATTCAAACTGCTGAAGGTATTCAGCATTTGAGTTATCAGCACAACTTCTATGGACCATGCCATGAGAATTCCCCCACCTCTCTTGACATCATGTCCCTGATTTGCAATGGATATATTTCAATATTCCCTAATGCCCAAAGCTTATAGTACTAAATCAATTTTTTTGTTAATTCTTAAAATAATAGAGTATAGGTACAAAGGGTGCCATGAATAGACATTCTTTTTAAAAAATTTTACAAATAAACATAAATTTAATATACACTACTTTGTTGACATGCAAGCAAGATTTTACTGAA
>NW_006399874.1:10168446-10179227 GCF_000299155.1 Elephantulus edwardii
TCCCAATTACTTTACACTTTTATAATATTTTAACATTAAATAGAAACTGCAGAAGTGGAATCCACTTCCTAAACAACATGCCTCCAGAAACTCTATGAGCTTTGATAAATGTTGATAGTTGTAGTGGGGCTTCAGGCCTTTTGTTAAAAGGTCACAATGAGTCGTGCTTGATGATAAGGCAATCATTAACAACAACATAAACAATAGGGTTGTTCAATATTATGGGCTATTTTTTGATAGAAATCATCGCTCAGAGTTCATTGAGTGAAGGATTCCAAGAGGAATTGCCTAATGAGGTGACAGGTGAGGAACAGGTTGTTAGATGGAGAGAACAAGGATCCATCAACGTCCCAGCTCCTCCCTAGTTACCTATGTAGATTCCTATCCGT
Organism: Elephantulus edwardii; assembly: GCF_000299155.1. Lineage (NCBI taxonomy): Eukaryota > Metazoa > Chordata > Mammalia > Macroscelidea > Macroscelididae > Elephantulus > Elephantulus edwardii. The sequence continues at coordinate 10,168,836 of NW_006399874.1, forward strand.
GACTCTGGAACTGCATATTTATTTTTTTCTTTGTTTAAAATTTTCTCCTAGTTTATTCAAAAAATTCAAATATATATTTAAACAAATTCTTTCAATTTCCCTCACAGGCATGTTTTAGATGATCTTCCTGATCACTGTCCATGCCATCAGCTTCGCTATCAGGGCCACCTCTCTCTGATCTACAGTAATGGGTTCTTGCTCCCCATCACTCCATCTGTCTTTGCCTAGAATTCAGATGGCTTCACTGCAGTGAGCAGGCATTTTTTATCAACTAACAGGGATACTGGCAAGATGAGGCCGGGCTGCTCACTTATGTATCCAAGGCCCTAACCCTAACTAGTACTTGATTGTGATCTCTGGCCTTGTCCTCTGTAGGGAGTTGTGCTGCTAACCCAAAGGTGTGTGCTCTCTGGTAATTCAATTCCACCAGTAGCACCAAGGTACAAAAATGAGCAAGTGCAATTAATTGTTCCTATTATTATGTGCTGTGGAGTTGGAACCAACTCATAGCTCATCTTCCAGTTGGTTTTTGGAGGCTGTAAATCACAAGTGAAAAGATTATCTTTCTCTAAGGAGCAGCCCATAAAGTTGAACTGTGTGCCTTTGGGTTGGCAGTGTAACTTCTTACTACCAGGCCATCAGAGATGGGCAAATGTTATTTTTGACCTCCAAAAGCCAACCCCACCAGAAGGGCAGCTATAAGTCAATTCCAACTTGATGCAATGAGTTTGAGGTTTCTTGTTGTGTTGTTTTTTCTGTGTTTTTGTTTTTGTTTTTGTTTTTTGAGTGGTTTATTTATGTTTCATGATGCCCTAGTGGTAAGAAACTGCTCTGCAATCACGAAGGCATGCAGTTCAAATCCACTTGTTGCTCCATGGGAGAAGGATGGGTAATCTCTTCCCATGAAATTAACTGCCTCTGAAAACGAGATAGAGGGTGAGCTATAGGTCAGTTCCGACTTGAAGGTACACAACAACAACAACAACATTGATATTTTATTGTTTTATTTTCTGGATGGATCTCACTTTAGAAATTATCAATGATAATATCTAATCAACAGTCAATCATAAAGGTGGTAGACATAGATTTAAGAAACCAAACACCGAAGTAGAAGGACTCTTAATAAGGATTTGAATGAACTTTGGGTAAAAATACAGTCATGGAAAAATAATATCTCAGATAAATAAGAAGAGAGTTTATGAGAGTAGTAAAGTCTACTTTTAATATGGTAATTATCAAACAAATACATTTTTGAATGTGCATATTACTTTCATGAATCTAAGTCAGAGGATAGGTTATTTACTATAACTTCCTTTATATGTACTCTTATAAACCAGATGTATAAATAAACAGAAATGCTTCTAGAATACTTATTTTCACATCAGATACCACACATACTCAATTAAATAAATTAATTCATAGATTATAAAATGGCAGCACTTTAAAAAAATCTTTATTTTAGTTCACAGTTTGTATCTATCAATCTTATTAGATAGCATAACCAGTGAAAAATGGATCCAAAGACCCTATCTGGTTTCTGTTGTATTCTTTCACAAAACATAAGGCAAATAAACAAAAACTAGGCTCTCCACAGATGATTGGATTAAAGGAATTTAAAAACTCTAATCATTGAATAAATGCTTTCAATTGTTTCATTTACTTATCTTTTTTTTCTGAATTAAACTGATTAAAGCTAAACTCTCAAAATGTTTTATATTCACAAGTGGCTTTAAAGACAAATTCTTAAATTAATTCTTATTGAACTGGGAATTTCCAATCAATTGCTGAAATTTTAATTTAGATGAAACTCATGCTTGAATAAGTGGATAAAATCTATTCTGGCTCAAGTAATACAGAGGAGACGTTAAAGCACTGGCTGCTGGCTGTAATTACATCATCTAAATCAAAGTCCTAATCCATTATGCATGGTAAATATGAAATTTATCCTCTCAATGAACACTTTTAAGAGTAAAAATCCATGCTATATATTTTACATTGAGAAAACAGGTGTGTGTGTGTGTGTGTGTGTGTGTGTGTGTGTGTGTGTGTAAGATAGAAAATGCAAAATACTTATTTTCTTCAAGTTGAAACTGACTCATACCTGACCTTCCAGCACATTTATGGAAGCTGTATATCTCAGGGCGATTACCCGTATATCTCTCTTGGAATTACTGCTGGATTCAAACTGCCAGATAAGTACCACTTTGGGGTTAAAAATTAAACTCCCTATGGACTATTGCACCAAAGTAAGTGACAAAAGACAATGGAAAAAAGAGAGAGGAGAAAGCAAGGGAAAGAGTAATTTTAATAACAGAATCCATGTGCCATTGATGTAAGGAAATTTAGTAAATATATATCCTTAGACACTCATTGTTTTCCATTTAAAAAAACCCCACAAACCCAAATTTACATATTTTAAATATGTTCGTAGTGGAGAGGAGGGACAACTGAAAACCATAACTACCTGAACATGGAATTTGCGTGAATAATTTACTAGGAGTCAATCTATTTGTAGTTAGTCACCATATTAATTCTGACTTATCCCAGTATTATAGATGGCTAAATTGGAGGTTTGATAATTGCCTAATCAAGTAGTTATGCACATTCTAGGTGTCCTAAAAACATACTTTTCCTAAAGTAGACCAAAATAAAATATATTTAATTGTTTTCCTCATATTATGTATCATTAAGATGGTTCTTACTCATAGTGATCCTATAAGATAGAGTACAGCTTCCCCATAGGGTTTCTAAGGTCATAATATATATGGAAGAAATTATATGCTACAATGGTTAAAACATTCACATGCTAACTAAGACTTCAGATCCACTAGCCACTTCACAGATAGAAAAATGTAGCTGTCTGTTTGCTTTACGATTTAACATCTTTTAAACTCTATGGGGAAATTCAATTCTGTCTTATAGGGTTACTATTTCTTATAGAGTTATTATGAGTCAAGATTGACTAAACATAGTGAGTTTTATTTTAGTTTGAAATCTTTACAGGTGCAGATTTTTAATGTTTTCATAATGCAGAGCAACTGGTAGGTTCAAACCATGAGCCCTTTGTTAACTACAAAACACTTAATTCCTGAGCCACCAGAGCTCCTGTGTTTCTTTATACATTGATGTTAACATAGTGTGTCTAAAGACATACAAGTTATTTTATATGACAGAGACGGAACCACAGAGAAAAGGTTTATTTGTAGAAAAATAAAAATAGGTCTCCACCTAGGGAGAATGGGCAACCTCTTCCCATGTGACTTACTGCCTCTGAAAACCCAATGGAAAGTCAGTTATGAGTCTGTTCCAACTCAATGTTACATAATAGTAACACAATATATAGATATTTAACATATAGGTAATACTTTGAATGCTAATACTTTGTTATATTATTTTTTTCTCTACAATCATAACTATATTTAGTTATTGCAACTAACTTTTTCATTCATTAATATTTTATTTTAAATTACAGTCACATTCAAGTTTTACCAAAGGCTTTTACTATTGCAGACAGTCATGAAATTGCATCCTACTCCAAAAAGATAAAATAGTTTTCCCACTAAGTGAAACTTGTTAAGTGTCATTTCCATAGCTTTCAATCTCTATAATTCTCAATGCGTATTCAATGCTCTCCTTCCATTTCTCAGCAGCAAATCATTAGCTGAGAACCAGAGTGAGACCTCATTATCACTTACACTAAACAATTTTCACAAAATGTGTTACAAGAAATTTACTAGTCTACCCTGAAGCATTATCAAAGAATTGGTACTGAACTACATTTGTTAAGATAAATGACCAAAGCACATTTTGTGATGTGGTCATCTTCACTTTAAATCATGACCCTGGCTTGCTCACTAATTCAAAAAAATTAGTAATTGAAAGTAACTTTATAACTTATGTAAAAATACCCTAGTCTTCTCTAACTTTAGTGAACTAACGAGAATAATTTTAATATTTAAATTGTAAATTTAAATATTTAATTTATTCAAGTCTTTTCTCTTTGGCATGATGTAATACATAAATAGAGGAAATGTTTATGATAAATAACGGAAAACAGATGAAATTTTTAAGAGGGGGGAAATAGATGATTTCTATCAATTTTTTAAAGTAAACCTTTTATTCTGTATTGGTTTACTTATAAACTCCGTACACATTGTTTTTTCACATGGTTCTTTTACATTGCCTTAACCACCCATCTCTCTACTCATCAAACTGTGAGACCCTATGATTACACACGCACCCACTCATCCTCACCCCTGTGCTCTTCCCTTTCCCCTTTAGATCCTCATACATGTTTACTAGTTATCTATTTCTACAATGATGGTCTTATACAGTATGTGCCCTTATGGGACTGAATTAGTTCACTTAGCATAACGCTCCCTAGTCCCTTCCAAGTTAGGTAGTTATTTTCAAAATCATTGCTCCTGCCTACTGCATAATACTTCATCATGTAATTTCTACCAAATTTTGCAATCAGAAATCGATTGAACATGCAACCAAGATGCATTAATAATAATGTAATAATAATGAGTGACTGGAATGCAAAAGTCAGGAACAGAGAAGAAGGCTCAATAATCAGAAAATATGGACTTGGTAACAGAAATGAGGATAGGGGTAGAATGATAGAATTTTGGTTTGTTAATTGTAAATACCTTTTATAAGAAACATAAGTGCAGACTATTCACATGGATTTTACTTGACGGTATGCACAGACATCATATCGATTACATCTCTAGAAAAAAATCACTAAAGAAGCTCAATATCAACAGTGAAAACTAGGTCAGGTGCTGATTGTGGAACAGATCATCAACAACTCAAGTTCAAAGTAAAGCTGAAGAAAGCTAAATGAAATCTACAGAAACCAAAATTTGAATTTGAGCCTCTCTCACTTGAGTTTAAGAACCATCTCAGGAACAGGTATGAGGCCTTGAATACTAATGAAAGGAGACCAGATGAGCTGTGGAAAGATATCTAAAATATCATCAAAAGGTCATTACAAAAACAGAGGAGGAAGGAAAGACTGAGAAGGATGTTGATGGAGACTCTGAATATTACAATAGAGCTCTGAGAATCCTAAGCAGAGGGAAGAAAGCAAGAAGTTTAATAGCTGAGCAGAAGATTTCAAAGAGCAGCTCAGGAAGAGAGAGCAAAGTATTATAATGAAATATGCAAAGAGCTGGAGTTGGAAAATCAAAGGCCAAATTTTCTTTCATCAAAGTTCCTTAAAATCAAGGAACAAAACAAATTCAAGCCTCAAATTGCTACACATAAAGATACTGTGGGTAGAATACTGACTGATCCAGGAGGCATTAAAAAAGATTGAAATTGTGGTTTGATATTTGGGCTGTTTCCATGTTCTTGCAGTGGTGAATAACACTGCTATGAACATTGATGTAAAAATCTCCATTTGTATCTCAGTTCTAATTTTGATGAGGTATATTCCCAATAGTGGAATAGTTGGGTGATATGGAGTTTCTATGTTCAGCTTTTTAAGAAAACACCTTCTAGAGTAGTTGTACCATTTTACAATCCCACAGTTTATGAGATTTCCACCTCTCCACATCCTCTCCAACATTTATTGCTTGCTGCCTGCTAAACTTTGCCACTGCTCCTGGGGTGAGATGTGGTTTAGATTTGCACAGTGGTTTTGATTTGCCTTTCTCTTATTGCCAGTGATTTTGAACATTTCTTTTTGTGTCTGTTGTCCATCTGAATGTTTTCCTCTGACCGCAACTGAATGTATTAAGCAATTGTTGTACATTCACACAATGGAGTAATATGTAGAACTCAGGAACAATGATTTTGAAAAATATTACTTAACCTGAGAGGGACTGGAGAGCATTACACTGAATAAACTAACTCAGTCTTGTAAGGAGAAATACTGCATAAGGCCATTGTTGTAAAAATAGAAGGAAAACTGATAAAACATGTATGGAGACACAAAGGTGAAAGAGGTGGAAGGGATTGGTAGGGGTTAATTGAAAGAGAGGTACAATTTGGTGGATGGAGAGAGGGGGTAAAAGAAATAGGAAATGTCCAGTGGGGTCTTGAAAAGACAGGGTAATGGTGGGCACAGTCCAATGGTGATTAACTTTATAAAACATAATGAATGGGAATGATTGTATGAAACAAAATGTGAATGAGGAATAGTGTGAAACACAATGTATGTAAACTTTGTAAGCAAAACAATATAAAATACTTTTTAGAAAATGAATAAAGGAGAATAAAGAGTTACTGTACCAAAAAAATTGCCTGACACAAGAATTACATGAAATTACATGTGGTCAAGAGGCAGCCCTGATCAAGGATAAAGTGGCTACTTTGAAGGAATTGGTAAAAACAAGACGCCAGTAATACCAATTGACATATTTCAACAAATAAATGCTGCCCTGTACATGCTCACCAGGTTTTGCCAAGAAATCTAGAGGACAGCTATCTGGCCAACTAAGAGACCATAATTATTCCTATTTTTTTTTTTTTTTTAAAAAAGGTAACCCAACAGAGTTTGGAAATTATTCAACAATATTACTGATTTCACATGGAAGCAAAATCCTGCTGAATATTTCCTAAAAATGACTGAAACAGTATATCAACAGAGAGCTACCAGAAATACAAGTGGGTTTAGAAGAGGCCCTGACACTAGAGACATAATTGTCAATGTCAGATGGATCATGACTGAAAGCAAAGAGTACCAGAGAAATGTCTGTGTTTCATTGACTATGCAAAGACATTTGAATGTGTGAATCACAACTAACTGTGGCTAACCTTGAGAAGAATGGGAATCCCAGAGAACTTGATTGTGCTCATGTGGAATCTATACATAGACCAGGATGCAATCCTCAAAACCAAGCAAGAAAATATTACAAGGTTCAAAATCAGGAAAGGAATGCATCAGGAATGTGTCTTTTCTTTGTACCTTTTCAATCTATATGCAGAACAGATCATTCAGGAGGCTGGACTTTATGAAGATTTGGGATGTGACATCAGGATTAGAGGAAGATTTACTAACAACATGCAATATACAGATGACACACCTTGCTTGCTAAAATTGAGGAGGACCTGACACAATTGCTACAGAATATCAAGGACTGTAGTCTTTAATATGAATTGAAGCTCAACATCAAGAAGACGAAGATTGTTACTACTGGGCCAATTGAATGTACCATAATAGATGGAGAAGAGATAGAAGCTGTTAACAATTTCAACTTGCTCAGCTCCACAATCAACATTCTTGGCACCAGCAATTAGGATATCAGAAGACAAATTACACTGAGAAAATCAGTTGTCAGGGATTTCTCCAGAGGAGCAATGATATCAGGTTAGAGCCTAAGGTGAGTCTGACCCTCACTATGGTCTCTGCAATTACTTACTATGCATCAGAAAGCTGGACAGTGATTAAGGATGACAGAAGAAGAATCTGTGTGTGATGATGGAGATGATTATTGAACATACTGTGGGGTGACAAAAGTAAAAACAGTTTTGTCTTGCAGAGAGTGAAACCAAGTTTCTCCTTGGAGGCAAGGATTTTGAAGCTGTCAGACAAACTTTGGGTATGTTGCCAGAAACGGCCAGACTGTGGAAGAGGATATCATACTTGGAAGGGTGGAGGGACAGTTTAGGACAGGAAAACCCCAGATGAGATATATTGACACAATAACTGGGGTAATGGGAGTAGGTGTGTTGGGGTCAATGAGACTGGCTCGGAATAGGACAAAATTCAGAGCCATTGTATATAGTTCATGAGCAGTCACAGGTGACTAACTGGCACATAACTACAATAATAACTATAGCAACAACAAAATCTTCCAAATATGATTATTTAAAAGCTAACGCTATAATAAAGCAAACCAGAAAAGAGAAACAGGTAAATGACAGCAAAATTACTGCATTTCAATACTATTTACATGAAATTTATAAAGATCAAATTAAAAATAAAAATGAATGAGAAATAAAAAGTAGCTACAAATGGCCAATAATCATGGCATCATGTTAGGAATGTACTTGTTGTTAGGTGCCACTGAGTGAATTATGATTTTATTAACCGTATGGAAACAGAGGAACAGTGAAAATTATGGAGGGACATTCAATAAGCTGGATTGTAATAGTGGCTGCAACAATAGACTTGGGAAAAGCATTGCTTGCTGGCTGATGCAAGATCAGGCAGGGTTTGTGTGTTCTATCTAAGATTTGCTGTGATTTGACACCATCTCAAATACTCCTAGAAACAAATAGACTTGAAAAGAGCTTGAATTTTATTGTAGTGAACATTATAAACAAAATGACAAATAAGCACTAACATTTACCTAAGTAAACTTAACACAAACTCAGGTTTTGTTATAATGAGAAGAAAAGGGGTTTTAGACATGTTGAAGGAAGTATAAAACAATGATAGTTGGGATAAATATTTGGGAAAACCAACACTTTGCAGTTAAACAAATTCTAATAAGCCTATAGAATAGAATCAAATTAGTACACAGTTTCCAAGAGTGAAATTTTGTGGGTATATAACAGTAGGTTTGAATTGCCTTTCTTTTGGTTAATAGTTCATTGCTCTACCCAAAAGACCATAAAAAAAAAAGGATATTTTTTGAAAATACAAAGGAAATTTTAGAAGACAAATAAACAAAACTTAACTATATCATTTCATTAAGCAAATAGCTTTACTTCAGGTAGAGAGATTGTGTTGCTGTTAGGAGTTATTGACTATGTTCTCATTTAGAGTGACTCTAAGCACAATAGGAAGAAACACCAATATGTCTTGCAGCGCCTTCACAATACGCTAGTGCTTAAACTTGTAGTAGAAGTTAGATGTACGTATGTACGTAGGTATGCATGTATGTATGCATGTGTGAATAGATAGATAAATCGATAGATAAGAAGATAGATAGGTGATTGATAGATGATAGATAGATAGATAGACAGAGATAAATACAGAGAAAAATACAAAGAAAAATAGAGATAGATGTTGTGTGGATATGCCTAAACAATATGCAAGTGGTAGCATGAAAATGTTACTATTTTTTTTTTTTTTTACGTGTGTACCGTCAAATCGGATCTGACTGGTACAGGAGGCAATTGTTCCTCCTTCTTCAGCAGAGCATCTGGTGGATTTGAACCGTGCACCGTTGGGATTGCAGTGCAGTTTCCTGCCACTAGGCCACCAGAGCTCGCCAAATGTTACTCTTTTTAATAACCAAAAAATCCTAGGTACAGGTTCAATGTTTCTTAACACTTTTTTAAAAAAATAATCAATCAGTCTTATTAAATAAAATTGTTTCTGTTAGGTACCACCAAGTTGGGTGCAAACTTTAGAGACCCTATGATGAAGAGATCTGAACCCTGTCCTATCCTGGGTCATCCTCTCAATACCTGACACACTTAAACCTATTGTTGCAGTCACTGTGTCAATCCATCTAATTGAAGCTCTTTTTCTCATTGACTGATCTTTGACCTTTCCAAGCATGATGTCCCTCTCCAAGGAACAGCCTCTCCTAGCAACATGCCCAAAGCATGTGAGATGAAGCTTTATCATCTTGATCTCCAAGAAACAGTCTGGTGCAGTTACTCCTACGCATATCTGTTTGTTCTTTTGGCAGTCCAAAGGGTAATTCAGTACTATTCTCCACCACCACAGCCCAAGGGCATCAATTCTTCTTCTGCCAACCTTATTTATTGTCCAGTTCTCATACAAATAGCAAGTGATCATGCGCTGAATGAGGTGTACTTTCGTGCTAAAACTAACACCATTGTATTAAAAAAATTGGAGTGGTCCCTGACTGCAGACTTTCCAAGTGAAATACATCTCCTGACTGCTAGTACTAAGGGTATTGATTGTTGATTGAGGCATAAAATTGTTCACAGTTTCAATTTTTTTTCTCCACCTATCATGTTATTGCCTATTAGTCCAGTGGTGAGAATTTTTGTTTTCTTGACATTAAAATTCAGTCCATATTGAGGACTTTATTCTTTGATCTGCAGTAAGTACTTTTAAGTCCTCCTCACTTTCAGCAAGTAAGATTGTGTTCTGCATAATGTAGGTTATTGATGGGTCTTCCTCTGATCCTGAACAATTTTCTTAGCCAACATATTGAATAGTTATTGAGAAAGGATACAACATTGGCACACCCCTTTCTTAATTTCTTAAATACATGCAGTGTTACCTTGTTCTGTTTACATGACAGCTTCTGGGTCTACTTATAGGTTTCACATGAACAAAGAATGAGATTCCCTTTCTTCTCAATTTTAGCCATAGTTTGTTTATGTTAGTCATAGGGGTTTTTTTGGTGTTTTTTTTTAATTTAATTTATTTTTTAATAATTTTAATGAACATTTACAGAGAATTTGGATTTCCATTCATTCATTGCTGCACTTCTCTACCTTCCCAGCCCTCTC
>NW_006399874.1:10180653-10188282 GCF_000299155.1 Elephantulus edwardii
TAATTTTAATATTTACAGAGATTTTGGATTTCCATTCATTCATTGTTGCACTATTTTCTCTACCCACCCCCTAGTCCGTTCCTCTTTTTTTCCCCCCTTGAAAATCTCTTTTAATTGTCCCATTGCCACAGTACTTGTCAAAAGGTCATGATATTTTCAATTGCTTGCTATGCATCTGAGAGCTAGATGATGGATAATTATGACAGAAGAAGAAATGATGAATGTGAACATGTGCATGTATTTGGATAAAGTAAAACCAGGGTGCTTTATAGATGCAAAGATGGTGAAACTTTGTTTCACATACTTGGAGCATGTTGTCAAGATAGACCAGTCTTTGGGAAAAGATAACATGTTGGGAAAGACCAAAGAGAGAAAGACCCTCAAAAGATTGATTGATACTGTGATTGTAACAATGAGCTTGAACATGTCAGAGATAGTTAGGATGGCACAGGATAGGGTAAAGTTATGATCTGTAGTTCCTACAGTAGCTATAAGTCAGAGTCAAAGTCACCTAAGAACAGCAAGAAGTATATTTGTGATTTGTACATCTTTTCATGTGTTGCCTGACATAGTCTGGAGAATATATACAATTGGATATTTTGAAGACTTCATATATAATGGATATTTTGAAGGTGAAAGTGAAATAATGAAATTTAAAGGTTTATTTTAAACTCATTTTTTATTTGTTTAGTCTGAGTTGTTTTTTACACGTAATTGAGTCCACTACAATTTATAGCAGCCCTATGAAAAGCAGTGCTGAACCATTCTAATGATCTCTGTCATGGTCAAACCCTTTGTGGTACTCAGTCTGTCAAACAATCCCTCAGGGAGTATTTATCTCTTTCACTGACCCTCTACTCTTCTCAGCATGATGTCTCTCTCTAAGGACTGATTGTTCCTGAAAACATGCCCAAAGTATGCAAGACAATGCTTCACCTTCTTTCTCTCTACAGTGCTCTCTGAATGCACTTCCTTCAAGATAGATTTATTTATTTGGGGGCACTCCATGGTGTTATTGTTAGGTATTATCAAGAAAAGTGTATCACAAATTAATCCTATGAACAAGAGATCTGAACCACATTCTATTTTGTGACATCTTTGTCATCTCTGATAAACTTGAACTCATTGCTGCAGTCATTGTGTCAATTCATCTCATTCAGTCTTTCTTCTTGCTTACCCTCTACCTTTCAAAATATGATGTCTATTTCCAAGGAATAGATTCTCCTAGCAATAAGCCCACAGTGTGAATGGTGAAGCTTTGCCATTTTTATCTCCAAGGAGCACTCTGGCTGCACTTTTTACAAGACATATCTGTTTGTACTTTTGGAAATCCAGGGGACATGCAGTTCTTCTCCAACACTCAATTCAAAGGTATCGTTCTATCATCTATCTATCAAATGCATAGCAAGTAATTGAAAGGACCATGACCTGAATTAGATGCACTTTGATTCTCTAACTTACATCATTACTTTATAGTATTTTGGAAAGATCCCTGCCAGTGAATTTGTCCAAAGTAATACATCCCCTGACTGCTGCTCCTAAGGGTATTGACTATTTGCAATTCATAGGATATTCAATAATCTTCTCAAATGCAACAACCCAAAGGCATCAACTATTGTTGTCTTCTTTATTCATTGTCCAAATTGCAGATGCATAGGAAACGTTTGAATATACCATGGCTACAAGAATCTAGTCTTAAAATGACATTCTTTCTCTTTAGAGCTTTGGAGAGGTCTTTGTCAGTAGATTTCCTCAATGCAGCACATCTTTTGATTTCTTGACTACTGTTACCTGGGGTTTTGATCATGAATCCAAGTAGAAGAAAATATTTGATAACTTCATTCTTTCATCATCTACCTTGATATTGCCTATGGATCCAGTGGTGAGGATTTTAGTTTTGTCCATGTTGAGATATAATCAATATTGAAAACTTCAGTCTTTGATATGTATGAAGTGTTTCTTCAAGTCTTCATTTTCTGCAAAGTTGTGCTATCTGAATGGCATAAATTGTTGATGACTCTTTCTCCAAATCTGATGCCACATTCTTCTTCAGATAGTTCAACCTCTAGAATTATTTACTCAGCATACAGATTGGATAGATCTAAAGAAAGGATACATCCCTGATGCAACCTTTTTCTGATTTTGAACCATTCAGTGTTCCCTTTATTCTTTAATACAATATAACTGCTCATTTAAAAATAAAAACCTAAAAGCAATAATAAGTTTGAGAACCAAGGTGCATCTGACTCAAGTCATGGTCTTTCCAATCTCTTGTTATGCATCAAAGACCTGGACAATGAATAAAAACGACAGAAGAAGAATTGATGCCTTTGAGCTGTGGTGTTGAAGAAGAGCACTGAACATCCCATGGATGGCCAAAAGAGCAAACAAATATGTCTTGGAGAGAGTGCAGCTGGAGTTCTTTGGAAGCAAGAATGATGAGATTGAAACTCAAATACTTTGGACATGTTGGTAGGAGGCGCTATTCCTTTAAGAGGAACTTGATGCTTGGACGGGTGGAAGGTTGGTGAAAGAAAAGATTTTTGACTAGGTGGATTGACATGATGACTGGTCAGTGGGCTGTAGTGTGTACTTATAGATGGTACAAGATGGGACAGCATTGAGATCTATTAGTCATAGGGTTGCTATGAGTCATGCTTGACTCAACAGCATTTAACAACAACAACAAGAACAAAGGCAAACAGCTTTTAAAATTATAATTCTCCTATACTACTATCAAGCTTTAAGGACTCTCCTTCATAGGGTTGCTATGAGTCTCTTGCGACTCAACGGCACTTAACAACAACAACAACAACAACAACAACAACAACCTACTATGTTTCCAATATAATTTGTATTTTATATGGGAGCTTTTCTAATATGTAATATTCTAATGCTATTTTGTAATGTTGTTAGGTGCCACACATGTGTAACTTTCATCATTTCTCCACATTCATAGAGTTTCTGGAGGCAAGCTATTTAGGAAGTGGATGCCACTCCTCCTTCGAAGCTTGTTTTAATCGTGAAGCTCCACTAAACACTGTCCACCAGGGGTAACTATTATCACATTTAACACATCAGTGGCACAGCAACCATGAGTTAGTTACTTCTGTACAGAAAATGGACAGACTGGTGTTATACCACTTAGAAGAATGTTTGACCAAAACAAATTAAAACCAGTCTTGAAGGTCACAGACTAAAATCACCCACCTTGAGCTTGGTAGCATAACTTTCTATCCATTAGGCCATCAGAGCTCTCTCTATGTTGTTATTAGGTGCCATTGAGAAAAAAAAATGGACCATTTATGTTTGTATAATCTCTGGAATTATTTCATATTTACTTAATTTTTATTTTTCAGTTAAAACATTTAGGATATGACATACAAAAGCATGGATTTTAAATATTTCCAAAAGCTTAAAACTGTATCCATTACTAGGTACAAGAAGATAAATAATACCAACAGCATTCTCAAATCAAATAAAGTAATACTTTGCTGGCATATCCTTACTGCCTTGAATGATTAATGGGTAAAACCATATTCTCTTGACCTCAACTAGTAAATGTAAAATCACCAATGAATTATCTGGCTTATTATCTGGGAATGTAATTAGATCTAATTACACTCCAGACTTATTTTTTCTATTATTTTCATTCTTCTAGTACTCACGTATATTGATTACATAAAATAATCACAGTTTTACTGATCTGTTGCCTTTTAATTGGTCTTTAGTTTTTCACCAGTGCGTATATCTCTTCCCATTATTATCATGGGATATAAAAAAAATCTTCCCAGTATTTCTTACTACAATCAACAAAAGGAAATGTTTCCTTAATAAAGATTAAAAGTATTTGTAACAGGGACCATATTAAAATTCCCATTGGCGCTACTTCTATTCAATATTGTTGAATGTACTTGATAAGGCAATACTACAAAAGAAGGAAATGAAAGACATCATATAGGCACAGAGATAGTGAAACTGCTGGTATATGCAGATGATATGAGAGTGTACACAGAAAATTCCTAGGACTCAAAAAAAAAACCTGTTAGCGTTAAAGGACCAATTGAGTGGAGTGGCAGGATACAAGATAAATATAAAAAAATCAGTAGTATTTTTCTATCGTTTCAAAGAGAACTCAGAGAAGGAAACCTGGAAAGCAATACCATTTACAATAGTCAAACACAAATTGAGATACTTGGACATGAACCAAGCTAGAGACACTAATGATCTGTACAAAGAAAACTATAGAACACCTGCAAGACACAATAAAAGAACTAAGTAAATGAAAAAAAAACAAAACAAACATGTCCTGTTACTGGATAGGAAAACTCAATGTTGCAAAAATGAAAATCCTATCAAAAGCAAGCCACATGTCCAATGCACTCTTAATACAGATATCAAATTCATTCTTCAAGGAGATAAAAAAAAGAAATTGTCAAGTTTATTTCGAAAGGTAAGAGATCCCAAATAAGTAAAACACTTCAGAAAAACAAAAGTGAAGTGGGAAGCATAGCACTCCCTGACCTCAAAACCTACGGTGGTAATAACCAAAACAGTAAGGTAGTGTTAAAATGACTGGAACGTAGACCAATGGAACAGACTTGACAACCCAGAAATAGACCCAGCTATCTGTGGTCAATTGATTTTTGGAAAGGAAATAAAATCTATCAAATGGGGAAATGACAACCTCTTCAACAAATGGTACTAACAAAACTGAAGTGCTAGCTGCAGAAAGTTGAAACAGGATCCATATCTAACATCATATACAAAAATCAACTCAAGTTGGATCAGAGACCTGGGAGTAAACCCATGCATTTAATAAGAAGTGAACTGGGACTAAACTTAGAGGGCCCAACCTATAGTAGACAGAGGCTGACAAATACAGCCAGAAACACATACCCAAGAGAGAAAAAAACACTGATGAAAGGGACTTTCTAAAGATTAAATATCTGCTCATCAAAAAATTTTTCCACCTGCGTGACAAGAAAACCTGCTGATTGGCAAAAAGCATTTGGCAATACCATCTCAGACAAGAGTCTGAGAGTAAAAAGACAGGGTAATGATGAGCAAGGTTCAATGGTGATTAATTTTATAAAGCATAATACATGGGAGTGATTGTATGAAATACAATGCAAATGAAGAAAATTGTGAAACACTGTGTATACAAACTTTGTAAATAAACAAATATAAAATTTTAAGAAAAGCTAAAAATGCAATCATTGATGAGACTGCATTATATTTCTTTACATTGCAATCAATGAAAACATATTTTTGGGGTAAATTATTTGAGAGTAAATAAATTTCTGCTTTTCCATGAAAATTAAATTTCCAACTTTTGAAATCTTGAAAAATGTAGTTGTAACAAAATTTGTCAACACTGCTCTCTCTGTGAGAACAACAGCTCTTCTTTGTACTCCATATCTAATTGAAAAACCTTTATATAGCACTTAATATGTGTCAGACACTGTTGTTGTTGGTGTTGTTATTGTGTACCATCAAGGCTGAACGGACCCATAGCTGACTGTCCAGCAGATTTTCAGAGACAGTAAATCACACAGAAGAAGATCATCCATCCTTCTCCCATGCAGCAGCTAGTGGATTCAAACTGCATGCCCTTGGGTTTGTAATGAGTTTCTTACCATTAATACAGTATATCAAGATTGCTATCTGTATTAGGACAAGGGGTCATCTTTGTACCTTGTATCTTATTTCAAACATGGATATAGCGCTTAAAATGTGTCAGACACTATTAAGAACATAACAAATATTTATTCCTTTCAGTCTTTTGCACAAACTATGGCTCACATTGAGAAGAATGGGAATCCCAAAACATTTAATTATGCTTATACCTAAACCAAGAAGTTGTTATCCAAACAGAGCAAGGAAATGATTGCACGGTTTAAGGTCAGGAAAGGTGTGTGTCAGGGTTGTATTCCTTTTTCTATATCTATTAAATCTGCTGAGCAGATACTGAGCAGATCTTTCAGGAAGCTAGACTCCATGAAGAAGAATGTGACATCAGGATGAGAAAAAGAATCATCAACAAGCTGAATTATGCATATGGCACATCCTTGCTTGCTGAAAGTGAGGAGGACTTGAAACTCTTATTGCAAAAGATTAAAGACTATATATAGCCTTCAACGTGGATTATATATCAGAATGCAGAAGAAAAAAAAATCCCCGTCGTTCAATCAATAAACAACATCATAAAAGATAGAGAAAAGACTGCCAATGTCAACAATTTCATCTTACTTGGATCCGTAATCAACAACCTTTATACCAGAAGTCAGGAGGTAAAGAGGTCAATAGACATATTGCATTATCATGGAATTCTTCAAATTACTGAAGAGAAATGATGACAATTTGAAGACTAAAGAGCACCTGATTCTTGGTCTTTTCCATAACTTACTGTGTATCTGAGAGTTGGACATGACTAAGGATGATAGAAGAATTGATGTCTTCGAGCTGTCTTGCTGGAGAATACCGAATAGTTAATGGACTGCCAAAAGAAAAAATACATATGTCTTGGAGGAAGTGCAATTAGAATGCTCCTTGGTGGAAAAGATGACAAATATTCACCTCTCACATACTTTGGGCATGTTGCTAAGAGAGGCTATTCCTTGTAAAGGGACGTTATCCTTGAAATCATAGAGAGTCAGCGAAAAAGAGGAAGATCTTCAATGAGCTGGATTGACAGAATGACTACAGCAATGGGCTCAAATAGAGAAGAAATGAAGAGAAAGAGACAGAATAGGCCAGGGTTCAGATCCATTGTTCCTGGTCTCTATGAGTCATATACAACTTGATGACACCTAATAATATCTTTTTTACAGATAAAGAAATTGAAGCATCAAAGTGATGTATGTACCCATGATTACTCAGTCAGACAATAGAAGCCTAAAATGTAACATTGCTATTGCTGTTAGGTGCTATTGAGTTGACTATGATTCCTTGTCATCCAGTGAAGAGGAGACCTTAATCCTGCTCTATCCTGTACCATTCTCAACATTCTTGATATATGTTAGCCCATTGTTCCAGAATCCATTTTGTCAAGGGTCTTTCTCTCTTTAGCTTACCCTTCATGCTTCCAAGAAAAAAATCCTTTTCCCAGAAACATGTAACTGTAGAAAATGTCTTTTTATAAACTCTGGCATTTTGTTTAATTGAACTGAAGTAAAGAGTACTCAATAGAACTCTCCCATCAACGTGGATAGAATACCAAAATATCATTTTTATTTTTTTTTTTTGTTTTTAGGTCCCATCAAGTTGATTATAACTCATAGAAGACCCATGTACAAAGAGACAACGCACTGGCCAATCCTGCATCATCCTCACAAGGTCTGCTGTGCTCAAACCCATTCCTGTAGCCATGATATCAATCCATGTTGTTGAGGGTATTCCTTCTTTTGCTGACCCTCTGCTTTATCAAGCAAGATATCTTTCTCTAGGGATCATTTCCCACTGACAGTATGTCCAAAATATGTAAGATTAAATTTTGTCATCCAGTGTTGTTGTTGTTATGTGTTGTCGAGTCGTTTGCGACTCATAGCGACCCTATGCACAACAGCCCTAAACCCTGCTCTGTCCTGCGCCAACCACACTGCCTCTGACACACCCATCCCGATTACC
>NW_006399874.1:10190208-10208191 GCF_000299155.1 Elephantulus edwardii
CTTGGAGAAGGACATCATGCTTGGGAGGGTGGAGGGACAGCACTGGAGGGATGGCCCTCTATGAGGTGGATTGATTCAGTGACTGGGGTAATTGAAATGGGAGTGTCAGAGATAGTGCGATTGGCACAGGACAGAGCAGAGTTTAGGGCTGCTGTACATAGGGTCGCTATGAGCCACAAGTGACTCAATGGCACATAACAATAACAACAATTTTCATGAACTATTCTAGCTTCTATACACACACACACACACACACACACACACACGTATACACATATGTATGTGTGTGTGTGTGTGTGTGTGTGTGTGTGTGTGTGTGTGTGTGTGTATAATTTCCCTCATGCATTGTGAAATCGGATCTGACCGGCACAGTATGCGATTTCCCTTCCTTCTTCGGTAAAGCATCTAGTGGATTCAAACCGTGCACCTTCAGGATTGCAGTGAAGCTTCTTTCCAATAAGTCACCAGAGCTCCCTCATCTTATTTTTTTAAACATTTTTATTGTATATTAGTTTGCTTACAGTTCATATACATTGCGATTCACATTATCCTTCCTAGACATTGTGTTTTATACAATTATTCCAATTTATTTTACTTTACAAAATCAATCAACATTAAACTATGCACACCACTGCCCTGTCTTCCCAGATCCCTGCCAGATCTTTCCCATTTCCTTTAACCACCCTTCCCTCTATCCAACGAATTGTGACACCTTATGATAGCTCCTTTGCCCATCTTCATCTATCTGCTCCTCTTCCCCCCTTAGATTCTCATATATGTTTTGCTAGTTATCTTTATATTACTATAGTATTAGTCTTAAAGAGGATTTGTCTTTATAGGAATGCATTAGTTCACTCAGCATAATGCTCTCCAGTCCCTCCCAAATTATGTAGTAATTTTCAAAATCATTTCTCCTGAGTACTGCGTAGCATTTCATTTTGTGAATGTTCCACAATTTCTCAATTCATTCAACTGTGACTGGACATTTGGGCTGTTTGCATGTTCTTTTGATGGTGAATGATGCTACTACTAGACATTGATATAAAGATCCCTGTGTCTTAGTCCTAATTTAATTGTGGTATATGCCAAGCAGTGGAATAGGGTCATATGTGTTTTCTATATTCAGCTTTCTGAGGAAATGCCAAACTGCCTCCCAGAGTGGTTGTATCATTTTATAATCCCACCAACAGTGTATGAGAATTTCCACCTCTCCACATTCGCCCCAACATTTTTCATTTGCTGTCCTAATTAAACTTTGCCACGGCTATAGGAGTGAGATAGTATCTCATTGTAGTTTTGATTTGCATCTCTTTTACTGCCAGTGATTTAGAGCTAAATTAAAAAAAAATAGAAAAACTGTTTTCTCCATAGTTATTCAATCCGATTTTTAATGTGTCTCTTCACCATCCAAATGCCTTCCTCTGTAAAAAGTCTTTGCATGTCTATTGCCTGTTTTGTAATTTTGTCTTTGTCTTTTTCTTGTGAAGGCCCTGCTGTTTTTATTGGTGATGTTGAGTACAGCTCATAGAGACCCTCTGAAGAAAAGATCTGAACCTTGTACTACCCTGTGCCATCCTCACATTTCCTGACACTCTAGAGGCCATTGCAGTGGTCAAAACATCAATCCAACTAGTTGAGAGTCTTCCTCTTTTTTGCTGACCCTCCACAATTTCCAGCATCATGTCTTTCACCAAGGAAAAGCCCCTCCTAACAACATGCTAAAAGTATGTGAGGCGAAGTCTTATCATTCCTGCCTCCAAAGAGCCCTCTGGCTGCAACCTCTTCAAGACGTATCTGTGTTTACAGTTTCTATCACCACTCCACCCATCATGATACTGCCTATTGGTCCAATAGTAAGAATATTTGTTTTCTTACTGAGATTCAATCCATACTGAAGGTTGCATTGTTTGATCTTCCACAACAAGTATTTCAAGTCTTCCTCACTTTGAGCAAGCAGGGTTGTGTCCGTAAATTTTTATTATGAGGCCCTTTTGTGAGAAGGTGTTGCCAAATGTTTTTTCCCAGTTAGTAGGTTTTCTTTTCATTTCACCTGCTTGGAAAAAGTTTTTTATATGCACAGATATTTAATATTTTAGGAGGTCCACTTTATCAATATTATCATATGCTGGCTGTACGTTTCTGGCTATATTTTATGACACAGACCTTCTAAGATTAGTTCTACTATGTGTCTTATGATCTTCATGGGACTGTCTCCTGATCATGGATAAAAAAGACTCAGTAGGTCTATGATGCAACTTGTGTTGATTTTTGTGTTGATGAGAGGTGTGCAAACTGCTTCATCTTTCTTCAGGTAGTAGTCAAGTTTTGCCAATACCATTTATTGAAGAGATTGTCATTTCCTCATTTGATAGCTTTAGTTTCTTTGTTAAATAACAGTTGACCCTAGATAGATGGATTAATTTCTGAGTTCTTTATTCTGTTCCATTGTTTTATGTGTCTGTTTTTGTGCCAGCACCATGTTGATTTGGTTACTTCTACTGTGTTTTGAGATTAAAGTACTATGTCTCCCAGCTAATTCTTGTTTTACAGAAGCGTTTCATGCATTTGAGGTCTCTCTTCTGCAAATAAAATTGATAATAGCATCATTTTGAAAAATTAATTTGGAAAGTGTAGTCAGATTGTGTTAAATACGTAGATTGCTTTTGGTGGGCTTGTCATTTTCACTATATTGAATCTTCCTGTCCATGAACAGAAAACATATTCCAATTTATTTAGATCTTGTATAGTTTCTTGCAGAAATGTTTTGTAGTTTTCTTTGGTCTTTTGGTTCTCTAGTTAGGTTTATTCCTAAGCATCTTAATATTTGGTTGACTATTATAAATTGCCCGTATTTTCCAACTACTGTTTCTTCTTCATTGTTTTCCACTTTTGTATTCCAGTCAGTAGGTATCATTAACATATCCTGGCTGAAAGTAAGGAATACCAGAAGAATGTTTATTTGTGCTTTATTGACTATTATGCAAAGGTGTTTGACTGTGTGGATCATGACAATTGTGGACACTGAGAGAATGGAAATCCCAGAGCACTTGACTGAGCTAATGTAGAATCTATACCTGGATCAGGAGGCTGTTGTGTGAACAGAGCAGGACAGCACTACATAACTTGGAATTTTGAAAGGAGTGCTTTAGAGTTGTATTCTTTCTACATACATATTCAATCTGTATGCTAAGCAAATTATCCAAGAAGCTGGACTCTATGAGGAAGAATGTGGCATCAGGACTGAAGAGAGACATGAGTCAATAACCTGAGTTATGCAGATGATGCAACCTTGCTTGTTAAATAAGGAGGGCTTGAGGCATTTGTGGCAGAAGATCAAGGAATCAAGGAATGTAGCCTTCAGTATGGACTGAATCTTAATGTTAGAATAATGAAGATTCCTACCACCAGACCAATAGTTTCATCTTACTTGCATCCACAATTAACATGCTTGGTACCAATAGTAAGGAAATGAAGAGACACAGCACTGGGAAAATCTGCAGTTAGGAACCTTTCCAAATTATTGAGAAGTAGTGATGTCAGTTTGAGGACTAAAGTGTGTCTAATTCAGGCCATGGCCTTTCCAATTACTAGCTATGCGTCCAAGAGCTGCACAATGAATAAGGGTAACAGAAAAAAAAATGTCGCTTTTGAGCTCTGACATTGGAGAATAGCACTGAAAATCCAATGGATGGCCAAGAGAATGAACAGATATGTCTTGGAGAGGGTGAAGCCAGAACGTTCTTTGGAGGCAAGAATGATGAGGCTTTCCCTAACATAATTTGGACATGTTGCTAGGAGGTGCTATTTCTTGGAGAAGGACATGATGTTGGGAAGGATGGAGGGTCAGCGAAGGAGAGGAAGATCCTCACCAGGTGGATTCATACACTAACTGCTGCTATGGGCTCTCGTGTGTCAGGAAGTGTAAGGATGGTGCAGGATAGAACAGCGTTCAGATCTATCATTCATAGGGTGACTATGAGTGGTCTTCAACTTGACAACACCTAACAGTAACAATAGCATTGTAAATGGTTTCACTTTATTTTCCTTACTGCCTTTTTTCATATTGATCTCTTATCCTATCCTGTCACTCTATTAACTTAATATACCAGTTCAAACAGGGTTTTTGTAGAGTTATTGGGATTTTTCTGTGTACACTATTATAGTATCTGCATATAGCAACAGTTTTTGTTTTATATTTATCTTATTTTAAATTTATTTTAATGAAAGTTTATAGAGACTTTGGATTTCCATTCATTCATTGTTGCACTTTTCTCCCTGCCCCCCACTTCACTTTTCTTTTTGAAAAGTAAATAAAAAAATCTTTCATTGTTATTCAATCTCTCCTTCCAAGTCCATATAACAACAGTTTTACCATCTTTTTGTGATCTGGATGTCTATTATTTCCTTATCTGGCTGTATTGCACTAGCAAGTACTTCCAGTACAATATTCGATAGGAAGGGTGACAGGGAGCATCACTGTCTGGTCTCTGTTCACAACAAAAGTGATGAGAATCATACTGGCTCTTGGTTTCATGTATATACTTTTCACTAAGTTGAGGAAATTCCCTTCTTATTCCTCTTTTGCTGAATATTTTGACCAGAAAGGGTATTGGATTTTTTTGAAAAAGGTCTTTTCTGCATCAATTCCTAGGATTATGTGGTTCTTATTACTTGCTTTGTTAATATAATGTATTAAATTGATTGTTTTTCTTATGGTGAAAAAACTCCCTGTATATGTTTTGAGTCCCACTTGGTCATTAAGAATTCTGTTTTAAATATGCTATTGTATTCTATTTGCCAGGATTTTGTTAAGAGTTATGGGTCTGTAGTTTTCTTTCTTGGCAATATCCTTGCCTGATTTGATCTTAGGCTATGCTAGCTTCATAGAATGATTCTGGGTGTGTTCCTTCTTTTTCTGTTTTTTGGTTTTGGGGTCTTTTTTTTAATAATTTGAGTATAGATAAACAGATCTCTTCTGAATGTTTGGTAGAATTCAACTGTGAAGTCATCTGGTCCACAAATTTTTTTTGCCAAGTCTTTTTATGACTTGTTCAATTTTGTTTATTTTGTAATAGGTCTGTTTTTTTTGTCTACATCTGTCTGTGTAAATCTGGGTAGAACATAAGTTTCAAGCAGTTTAGCCATTTACTCTAGTTTCTTTATTTCATCTGTGTATAGCTTTTCATATTGTTCCGATATTATCAACTTAATTTCATCTGGTTCTGTTGTGATGTCACCTCTGTCATTAATTACTTGGGTTATCTGTCTCTCTCATTTTTTTCCTTTCTCTTGTTAAGTGTGCCAATAGTTTGTCAGTTTTCTTATTCTTTTGTGTGTGTTTTGGCTTTTTGATTAAATTTTATGTTGGTTTACTTACAAAGATCATGTACATTGTTTTTGACACAGATCTTTCCCCTTTCCTTTACTCACCCATCCCCCCACCCTTCAAATTTTGTGACTCTGAATCTGAGCTGATCCAAGATGGTGGCAGAGGCAGAGACAACGTGGTGAGCTACGGGAGCAGCAGACCACTTGAAACAGGGCCACTTTGGCCTTCTACAGACTTCTGTTTATTGATAATTGAACAGTTAAACAGTTGATGACTGGTCTTCAGTGAAGATTGAGGCTCAACAACAGGAATTCAAGGATTCCCAAGGAGGAATGGGTGAGTCCCGCAGCTTCCAACCCCCTCCAGCAGAGCCCACACTGTGCCGCACGGCTGCAGCAGCTCCATGAGGCTCCCACAGCCGGAACCTATGGATTCCCTCACCCAAGATGGATGGTAGGCACCGGGCCTCCCCAAGACTGGTACAGCAGAGCCACCACACTGCCGCAAAGTTGACTTGTTCTAGGAAGAATTCGTGGAGCAAAGATGGCGGCAGCAGGGGACTGGGCGCGCGAAATGAAGCGTACCCGCCAGCCACCTTTGCAGGAGATGATGTGCAGGAGATGGTGCGCGCCCTCCGGCCACCGGCACAGGGGATGTGCGCCCCACCGCCTGCAGGTTTGGGTTTCCTTGGACAGCCAGAGAAAATGATCACCAATACAATGGATTGTTGAAAGTCACTGTGAGTTGTCTACTTGATGACACTTAACAGTGGCAGCATGACCAAGAGGACTGACATCCTAAATGCACCACATATTTTGATCTGTTGAATGCTTCTGCCCAAATCTGTTTAGACCGGGGGGAGCCTGTTCACAATTCTCATGTTCCCTTTGCCATTTATAAAGGGGGAGGGCAGTGACACCTACTTCAAATTATAGTATGACCACTTATGGAGGGGGGTAAAAGTGGAGGTGCTGGAATTGGAGGTGCTGTCCCTGGCCACATAGTCCTTGAGCAGGCGAGGGGATCAGATTGGGATAGAGGCAATTCGAGGGGGAGTGTACCAGCCAGCGCATAGGGGGTGTTGCCCTGTCCAGGGCGGGCTGTTTTTGACCCTTGGCTTGGGGCAAGCCATCACAGCCCTCTGCCTGGGGTGGGCTGTCTTCAGCCCTTGGCTTGGGGTAAGCCGTCATGGCCCTCAGGGTGAGCTCTTCAGTCCCCAGATTGTGTCATCTGACTCTTGGGTGGGGGGAAAAATGCCTAGGGTATCCAGAGAATTTTATCTAGGCTACTTTTCGCCACCCTCTCCCCCAGTAAACCTGAAAGCAACACCCCCAAAGCCCCTCTATTTGTAACTCACAAGTTTGTTCTCTCTAGGTTTGCTCCCTTTCCTATAGGTAACCTTAACACTGAATTTTACTTTAGACCTGACCCTGAATCCAGTGCCAGTGCCAAAAAGGAAATACAACTGCTGGCTAAAGAAGCAAAGGAGGATGGAGCCTCTGGATTCAACCAGCCATCCCCACTGGACCCACCTGGGAAAACACTTTGCACTCCAAAGGGGAGCAAATGACAGTAAAATATCTTTTAACAGAACAAGAAGGCAAGCAGCCTTAACCCAAGATCACCAGTAAGGTGATAAAGTGTCCTCCCTTTCCCCCTTCACCTCAGCGCCCCTGTTCAGCATGAAGAAGCCAGAGAGTCTGCATCCAATTCCCAAATCAATAAGGCAGTTGGTTTAAATACCATTGGAAAATGCTTATCATTCCCCTGTAGCATCTGGTCCCCACTGAATCCTTTTCATTTCCTTCACCTGCTCCCCCCACCAACCAATTTCTGCAGCTCTGCAACTGCTTTCCTGCCCATTCTCACCCTTCTGCCCCCAACCCTCACCCCCTTGTACCCCCAATATGCTTTTCCCAATAAAATAAAAAAAATGTGTGACCCTTCGATTAAGCATCCCATCTCCCCTCCTTGGATCCTTGTATTCATTTTACATAATGGCCTTATACAATATATGTCTTTATGACACTAAGTTCACTTAACATAATGCTCTCCAGTCCCTCCTATATTAGGTAGTGATTTACAGAATAAAATCATTGCTCCTGCATGCTGCATTGTTCTTGATGGTGTGATGTACCAAACTTTCTCAATCCATTCTATTGTGGTTGAACATTTGGGTTGTTTCCATGTTCTTGCTATGGTGAATAAGGTTACTATGAACATTGGTGTACAACTCTTGGTTTGTGTCTCAGTTTTCATTTTCTCAGGGTGTATACCTATCAGTGGAATAGTTGGGTCATATGGAATTTTTATATTCAGCTTTTTGAGTTAATGCCAAACTGCTTTTCAGAATGGTTGTACAATTTTACAATCATATTCGCAATGTATACGAGTTCTTATCTCACCACATCCTATCCAATATTTATTACGTGCTGCCCTGCTAAACTTTGCCACTGCTACTGGGATAAGATGGTTATCTCATTGAAGTTTTGATTTGCATCTGTCTTATTACCAATAATTTTGAGCATTTCTTCATGTATCTGTTTGTCATTCAAATGTCTTCCATCGTGAAAAGTCTTCCATATCTTTTACCCATTTTGTAATTTGATTAACAGTATTTTGCTTGTGAAGGCCCAGGACTATTCTGTAAACTTTCCTAATGAGAGCCCTGTCTGAGATGGTATTGCCAAATGCTTGTTCTCAGTGAGTAGATTTTCTTTTCACCTTGTTGGAAGATTTTGATGAGCACAGAGATTTAATCTTTATACGGTCCCATTTTATCCTCTTCAGACTGTGTATTTTTCACTGTATTTGGCAGTACCTTTAAATCGTAAACTAGGCCTTTTAAATTTGATCACAGTTTGTCTCTTATGAATTTTATGTTCTTGGGCTTTATTACCAGGTCTCTGATCCACCTTTAGTTGGTTTTTGTGTATGATGTGAGGTGTGGATCCTGTTTCAGCTTTCTGCAGTTAGCAGTTCACATCAATAAAACAAATAACAAGACAATATGATCCTAGCAATTGATGCAAAAAGGTATTTGACAAAATCCAACACCTGTTCCTGATTGAGATAATCAGCAAAATTGAAATAGAAGGGAAGTTCCTCAACATAGTAAAAAATCTACATGTAAAACCAAGAGCTATTATCATTCTCATTGGAGAAAGGCTTAAAGCATTTTCTTGTGAAGAGGGACCAGACAAGGATGCCCACTGTCAACACGTCTATTCAGTATTGTATTTGAAGTACTTGCTAGGGCAATACAACAAGAAAAGGAAATCAAAAGCATCCTGATCAGCAAAGAGATAGTTAAATTGTTGCTATAACAGATGATATTACAGTGTACACAGAAAACCTCAAGGACAAGACAACAACAACAACAAAACACACACACAAAAACCAAAAACCAAAAACCAAAAAACATAACAAAAAAACAAAACTGTTAGAGATTGTAGACCAATTTTGCTGAGTGGCAGAATATAGGATCAATGTTTAAAAATCAGTGGGATTCCTCAATAGTAGCAAAGAGAACTCAAAGAAGGAAACCAAGAAAGCAATATTATTTACAACAGCCAAACACAAATTTAGATACTTGGGAGAAAATCTAACTAGATACACAAAAGACCTATACAAGGAAAACTACAGAACATTTTTACAAGTCACAATAAAAGACCTTAAGAAATGGAAAAATGTGCTCTGCTCCTGGATAGGGTCAATATTGTGAAAATGGCAATTCTACAAAAAACAATCTATGTGTTCAACACTATCCCAATCCACATATCAAATTCATTTTTCAAAGAGATCCAAAGGACATTCGTTAAGTTTATTTTGAGAGGGAAAAAGAAACCAAACGAGCAAAGCACTTCTAAAAAACAAAAATGAAGTGGCAGGCATACCACCCCCTGACTTCAAAGCCTACTATATAGCCCTAGTAATCAAAACAGCATGGTACTGGTACAATGACAAGCACAAAGACCAATGGAACAGAATTGATATTTGACAAAGAAAGAAAACCTATCAAATGGGTAAACAAAATTACAACCTCTTCAACGAATGATGCTGGCAAAAGTAGTTTGTCAATTTTATTGATCCTTTTGAAAAGCCAGCTCCTGGTTCTATTGATGGTTTCATTTGTTTTTCTGTTTTCCATCTCACTGATTGAAACTCTTGTCCTTATAATTTCCTTTTTTCTAGACGCTGTTGGGTTTAATTGTTGTGTTTTTTTTTGTTTTATTCTTTTTTTTATTTGATAGAAGTGTTGTGTTAGATAAATAATTTTGCTTCTTTCTTCCTTTTTTCCCTCCGTGTGTTTGTCTATTTTTATGAACTGTCCCTTGAGGACTGTCTTAGCTGCATCCTAGAGTTTTCGTTTTAGTATTTGTTTTGAAAAACTTTGTTAGTTTTATATTTTATTTATATATAACACAGTCACGTTCTAGTAGTGTGTTATTTATCTTCCACATAGGTGGTTTTGTAAGCTTTACCCTCATGTAGTTAATTTCTAGTTTAAAGGCATTGTGGTCTGCTTTCTTTTACTGGGGCTGGCTTTGTGTCCTAATACATGATTTAATCTGAAGAATATACCATATGCACTTGAGAAGAAAGTGAGTTTAATTTAGTTGCGTGCAGTACCCTGAATACACTCAGAAATTTGAGTTTGCTGATTATATTGCTTAGATTTTGTGCAAATTTGTTAAATTTCTTTTTAATTGACTTATCCTGTGGTGAGAATGGTGTGTTAAAGTTTTCTACCAGCATAGTGGTGCAATTTCTTTCTTCAATTCTGTTAATCGTTGTTTTATGTATTTTGCAAGTTTATCATTTGGTGCATAGATATTGACCAAGGATATGTCTTCTTGATCTATTGTGCCTTTAATCATTATGTAATGCCTTCCTTATTTCTTATGGTGGTTTTCATCCTGAAGTCTATTTTATCACAGATTAGTATTGCCACTCCTATTTTTTTGTTTTTGTTTCTTTTGTTTATTTGGTTTGGTTGTGGTGTTTTTGTTGGTTTGTTGTTGTTGTTGTTGTTGTTTTGTATGTATGCTTTTCGCTTGGTATATTTTTTTTTTCTGCCTTTTATTTTCATTCTGTCTTTCTTTAACCTGCTTAGTGTGTCTCTTGTAAGCAGCATATTTGTAGACTTGGTTGGGGTTGGTTGTTGGGTTTTTTTGGTGTGTGTGTGTGTGTGTGTGTGTCTGTGTGTGTGTATGTGTTTTGTTTGTTTGTTTGTTTTTTAATCCCTTCTGCTACTCTGTTTTCCCTATTAATTGGTGCATTTAGTCAATTTATATTAAGTGTGATTGTTGTCAGGCCAGATGTTTTTTGTGGGTTTTGGGGTTTTTTTTTGTTTGTTTCTTTTGTTTGTTTTTGGTCTTGTTTTTTCGGATTTTTTTTCCATTTTTCTGTGTTTCTTTTTCTAGTTTTTCTGGTTACTATGACCCATCCACTTTCCTTTAGTGTCTCTATGTGAATGACTTCCCTTGAAATTTCTTTTAATTTTGGTCTTATTTCCAAAAATTTCTTAAGTTTTTCCTTTTTTTAAAATTACCCAACTTCTCCTTCGTATTTGATTGACAGATTTACTGAGTGCAGAATCTCTGACAGGAAATTGTTTTTGTTCAACTTTCTGTTTTTGCCATTCCAATATTTTCTAGCTTTCATGGTTTCTGCTGAGAAATCAGAACTTAATCTAGTTGTTTCCAATTTGTATACGACTCCCCCTCTCCCCGTATCCCCACTTTAGGTATTCTTACCTTTTAGTTCGGAAAATTTGACTGTGATATGATTAGTGTTTGCTGAGCTTCTTGAATGTGAATTTATCCGTTCTTCATAACACCTGGGAAGTGTTCTTCTATTACCTCTTCCACAATTTTCTCAGTGACATCTTTCCCTCTCATGTTCTGGAATTTTAATTATTATTATTATTTTTTATATCATCCCACATGATTCTGATTTTTTTTTCTTCCCTTCTAATCTCTGATTTTTCTTCTAGTATGTTTTCACTTGGGCTCTTGTCATCTAATTCACACTCTGTTCCATCTTCCTGTTTACTTTTTGTCCCTCCAGTGTGTTGGACACTTTTGCCATTTCAGTCTTAATATTCTGGTTTGTATTTTCATACTTCTCTGTTATTTTCAGTAGTGTGTTGGTTGTAGCCTGTCTTGTGATGACTTCTTAAAATTTCTTGTACCTCTTTATCTGTAGCTTCAATTCTTTCTTTTATCTTTTGCATTTTCCTCTCTAGTTGTTCAACTAGATATATTTTTTCTGGTTTTCTATCTTACCGGTATTCACTTTCTTAATGGCTTGTTTCTTCCATCATTTTTACCTTATTTTTTGGGTGGTCACATTACTTCACATCAACATATTTCTTCTGGTTCTCTGGTTCTGGGGTATTCTTTGGGTCTACCTTTTTAGAAAAAGGGTTATTTCCCCCCCGCCCCCCCATAATGATTGAGGCAGCCTGCTGCTTTCTTGATATTATGTGAATCTTTTCTTGGCAGATATTGGGCTTTTGTAAAGTATCACAGGGTATGGTAATTTTCTGTGAAGGGCCTGTACATTGGTGTGCAATTTTGGACTGAAGGCTGGAGTTCTAAGAGTCCAAAGTGGGATGACTATTATTCTCTGGAGTTGTGGCTATTTACATGTAGTCTCCTTAGACTTAAGAAATCCCAAGCTCTCCATGTGTTGTAGACCAGAGAGTTTGAGGATTAAGTACCTAAGTTGTAGAGCACAAGGATATATTGATCTCTGGAAACAATGAATGTTCCACATACACTTCTAAGACAGATTTTTAATTGTGTTAAATGTTATCTCTAATAAATTTTTCTTTGGCTGAGTATAGTGTACTTTATTGATGATATGTGACAGGATGGGCTAAGTCCCTTCGTGTTCCTCAGGGGAACAAGATGAAAACTCTGTCAGGGATCTGAGATTCTCAATGCATGGGGGAATCTAGTTGAGGCAAAGACTCCCCAGTAGCTAAGGGTTTCTCTTTTTCCTAGTGCTATTGCTGTGGCTGGCTCTGATTCTTTGGAAGACATGTGAACCATCAAGTTGACCACCCAGTTGTTGTAACTAAATCACTGTCAGACCAGGAAATTAGTTTGACAAATGGTAGTTCAGGGCAATTCCAGCCTCAGCATCAAAGGTAGAAGAGTAGGTGTCACTGTTAAAGTCATAAGAGACAACCTGATCTTCAATTCATCCCAGGATATCTTAAAAGGTCTAAAGAGGTTCATCCCACGGTGACTTTAGAGGTCTCATTTCTGCTTTACTACCTTCTTAAAGTCATCATATTTGTCAGCTTTCTCTGAACGGAAGGTCAGATCTACAAATGACATATTGTGGACACAGAAAACCATGCCAATAAGTTTCCCATTCAGCTCAGGGATCACCTTGCCCATGGCCTTGGAGACACCAGTAGGTAAAGGGATGAAAAAAGTAACTCCATCCAATTTTACACCATCATCAGTATCTTTGCTGTGTGTAAGTTCATTGTTGCAGATACTGTGTTAATCCATCCCACTGATGATCTTCCTCTCTTTCAGTAACTCTTAATTTCCAAGCAAGTCCTTCTCCAAGGACTAGCCACTCATGATAGAATGCCCAAATTACTGCTGTAACATTACCAGAAGTGAATAAATTTGAAAAAGAGAAATTTTTATTTTCTTTATACTAAATACTCAGAGTGACATCTCTCTTTGGTTTTCCTTTTTATAAGATGGCATATGTAACTTTGGAATGACCTTATTAACATTACAAGAAAACCTTTATTTCCAAACAGAGTCAAATTTATAGATACAGAAATTAAGAGTTCAACATTTATTTTTAGGGAACATCAAGTTGTTGTTGTTGTTGTTGTTGTTGTGAGCCATGGAGTCACCTGCAACTCATAGTGACCCTATGAGTGACCCTATGAACAACAGCCCTAAACCTTCCTCTATCCTAGCCAATCTTATTGTCTCTGACAAAGCAACCCACATTATCCCAGTCAGTGAATCAATCCGTCTCATCAAGGGTCTTGTTCTGCCCCCCTACCCTCCCAGCATGATGTCCCTCTCTGAGAACTGGTCTCACCTTGTAATATATCCAAAATATGTCAGAATAAACTCCTCAAAGGAACAGCCTGGTCTCACCCTCTCCAGGACAAACCTGTTTGTTCCCTTAGCATTCCATGTTATATTCAATAATCTTCGCCAGCACCACAGCTCAAAGACATCAATTCTCCTTCTATCATCCCTAGTCATTTTTCAGGTTTTTTAATGCGTATCAAGTAATTGCAAAGACTATGGCCTGGGTCAGGCTCATCTTAGTCTCCAGACTGACATCATTGTTCTTCAGTACTTTGGAGCGGTCTCCGACAGCACCTTTCCCAATGCAATTCATCTTTTAATTTCCTGGCTGATGGTACCAAGAGTATTGATTGAGGAGCCAAGAAAACCAAAACTGTTAACAATCTCAATCTCTTCACCATTGGTCCAGTAGTGAGAATTTTTGTTTTCTTGATGTTGAGCCTCAATCCATATTGAAAACTTCAGGTTTTGCCCTTCTGCAGCAAGATATTCAGGTTCTCCTCAGTTTCAGCAAGCAGAATTGTGTCATCTGCATAGCAAAGATTATTGTTGTGTTTACCTCCAAACTTGTCACACTTCTCCTCATAGAGCCCCGAATCCTGGATACTCTGTTCTGCATATAGATTGAAAAGGTATGGACATAGGACACATCCTTGGTGTACACCCTTGTCAATATTGAATCATACAGTGTTTCATTGCTCTATTTGATGACCGTCTCGTGGTCCAAGTATAGGCTTCCAAGCACAACCAGAGTGTTCTGAAATTCCCATTCTTCTCAGAGTCAGACATAGTTTGTCGTGATCCACAGAATCAAACACCTTTGCATAGTCAATGAAACACAGACATTCCTCTATACTCCCTATTAAGTTAGATGAGTATTAAAAAAATAAAATAAACCAAAAAACCCACCCACAATTAAAAGATATGCTTTTTATCCTTAAAGGTTTACTGAAAGAAACAATATTGCATAATGTTGTTGCTGTCATTGAAATAGAAATATTTGTACTCTTGAATGCAGAATTTCCATAACATCTTTCAATGAGTCTGTAGTAAAATAATAGAAAAAATAGCCAGAATATAGTAGATGAGATAATCTGTAATAAGCATATATAATGCTAACTTTTAAAATTATCTTTGTTAATTTAACTTTGTTAAGCTTTTCAAAAAAGTATTTGAGCACCAATAATTTTCAGTTTGAGGCGAAATTCACAACTTTAAATATCAAAGTGCATTTCTAGGACCTATGGACTGCCAAGAAGAGAAACAAATCTTGGAAGAAGTACAGACAGCATGCTTCTTAAAAGCAAAGATGGGAAGGTACAGTCTCACATTCTTTCTATGTGTCATAGGGAAAGGTCAGTCCTTTGAGAAATATTTTAATCTTGGAAAGGTAGAGAAATAGCAAAACAGAAATATGTGATTAGTAATTATTTGTGTGACAACAGTCCAGAATAATAAGAGGTTCATAGCAAAGTAGACTAAGAGTGGGGAGAAAATTATACAACAATGAATGAAGAGAAAGAGAGGAAAGATAATTATTTATACACACACACACACACACACACACACACACACACACACTCATGTGATTTGCTGTGGCCAGGCCACCTGAGCGCTCCCAAATTGATGTCCTGCCCCACACACACACACACACACATACACACACACACACACACTCATGTGATTTGCTGTGGCCAGGCCACCTGAGCGCTCCCAAATTGATGTCCTGCCCCCATGACCTGGCCATTACTGTCTGTCCCAGTGTCTACTGGTCTCCTTCCCAGAAAGGGCACTTTCAGATTGGCTTTCCACCTCCCAAAGCTTTTACTGTTATTTACGACCCCTGTTATATCTATGGGATGTTTACTTTTATCTTTGTTCTCAAGGTCACGTAGCCAGTGGGCAGCAGGTAGGAGAAGCACCAAACTGTCCAGCCCTGGTAGTGTGTCCTAGAGGCAAGTGTGTGACACTTGGTCAGTGACAGTAACTGACCTTCCTTCGCCCTGGAATCTGATGGCTTGGATTCCAGTCCTGGCTGGGCCACTTTTTCACTATGTGACCTTGCACAAGTTCCTAGCTCTTTCTGTTCCCTCTGGAATGAGGAAATAAGGATGATGTCTACCTGGTTGAAAGGAGGAGTGGCATCCACTTCCTCAACAACATGCCTCTAGAAACTCTATGAACTTTGAGAAATGATGATAGTTACATAAAAAGGCTTCAGGTCCTTTGTGAGTTGTACTTGACTTGACAGCAATCAACAACAACAACATACACACACACACACACACACATATACACACATGCACATGTTTAAAAGTGAATTGGGAGGTGATTAGAGAGGAAAATGTGCAACAATGAATGAAATCCAATTTTTCTGTAAACTTTTGTTAAAATCATAATTAAAAAAAAGACCACCTTCAATTAGATGGGTTGACACAGTGATACAGTTGACACAGTGTGCTCAAGCAAGGTAGAGATCCTGAGGATGACAGAGGACTATGCTCTGCTTCATTTTCTTGAACATAGAAAGGGTTGCTAAGGCTTAGAGTTGAGTTGATGGCCCTTAACAAGAATTTATTACCATGTCAGAACATTTACACTGTATCCTCAATCAAGGAACACTGACCTTCCGTACCTTTAGCTATTCAGTTCCTACTAGTCATTCAGAATCAACTGCAGCAATATATTTTAGTGAGATCAGACATGAAAATTCAATAAAGATACACTGTGAGTTGGCTTTAGTTCAACAGTAGTGTGTTCGAGTACGTTCATTATCTATATAAAACCATTCACTCCGATTCTTCATCATTATTGTACTCTGTGTGTGTGTGTGTGTGTGTGTGTGTATTTGTGTGTTTATGTGACTTTTAAAAATTTTAGTTTGTACTGGTTTACTTACAAAGTTCATAAAGTTCATACTGGATCTTTCGGCTTTTCTTTATTCCTCCCTCCACTCATCAAATTGTGTGACCCTATGATTAAGCGTTCTCCACACTCCTGATACGTGTACTAATTCTACAATAAGGGTCTTACACGTATTTGTCTTTATGAGACTGCGTTAGTTCCCTTAGCATAATGCTCTCCAGTCTCTCCCATATTAGGTAGTAATTTACAAAATCATTGCTTCTACATGCTGTGTAATATTCCAATATGTGTATGTACCATCATTTTAATCCATTCCATTGTGGTTGGACATTTGCACTATTTCCATATTCTTGTGATGGTGAATAATAATCCTGTGAACATTGGTGTACAAGTCTCTGTTTGAGCCTCAGTTCTCATTTTCTCAGGGTGTATTCCAAGCAGTGGAATAGCTAGGTCATATGTAATTTCTATGTTCAGCTTTTTGAGGAAACACCAAAGTGATTTCCAGAGAAATTGTATCATTTTACAATCCCACCAACAATGTATAAGGGTTCTCATCTCACCACATCCTGTCCAACATTTATTAATTGCTGCCCTGCTAAAAGTTGCCACTGATACTGGAGTGAGATGGTATCTCATTGTGGTTTGATTTGCATCTGTTATTGCCAGTAATTTTGAGCAATTTTCATATGACTATTGGCCATACAAATATCTTCCCCTTTGAAAAGTCTTTTGCTCATTTTGTAATTGGATTAATAGTCTTTTTCTTCTGGAGGCCCTGTGGTATTCTGTAAACTTTCATTAGAGACCCTTGTCTGAGATGGTATTGACAAATGTGTATTCCCAATCAGTAGGTTTTCTTTTCACTCTGTTGGAAGAAGTTTTTTATATGCACAGAGATTTAATCTTTAGAAGGTTCCATTAATCAATTCTATCCTCTTCAGAGTGTGTATTACTGGCTGTAATACTGACAGTCCCTTAATACTGTAGATCAGGCCTTCTAAGCTTGGTCCCAGTTTGTCTCTTATAAACTATATGATTTTGGGCTTTATTCCAAGGTTTCTGATCCATCTTGAGGGTTTTGGTGGTTTTTTTGGGGGCGTATGGTGTGAGATATGGATCTTGTTTCAGCTTTCTTCTGTTAGCAGTCCAGTTTTGCCAGCATCATTTGTTGGAAGAGGTTGTCATTTCTCCATTTGATAGATTTTATTCATTGTTGTATGATATTATCTACCTGTTTATTGACTCGTATACTACCTTTGAATATGAGATACCATTGAATCTGAGATGAATGACCTTTTCTGTCTTGTTTATTTGGATCTTCATTGTGTAAGAACTATGCTGCTTGTATTGTTGTATTCTGACCTATGTTGTTCTTAGGCAATAATATGATATAGAAAAATTATGTCATAAGGTTTCTTTGGCTCTAATATTTAGTCCAGAACTGTTAATCTTCTCTCCTCTTAAATTAAATACACTAAATAAGAGGTGATTAAAGGTAGAGTGTCTCCATTATTTTTTTGTCTTACACATGGTTGTTTTTACATCATTAATTTTCCTCATTATCTCTTAAATTATAGAATTCTGGAGGAAAACTGGCCTACTGACTGAAAGAGATCTATATTTGTTTCCATTCCAAAGAAAGGTGATCCAACAGAGTGTAGAAATTATCAAACAATCATTGATTTGACATGCAAGCAAGGTT
>NW_006399874.1:10211194-10225770 GCF_000299155.1 Elephantulus edwardii
CAATAATTTTATTTTACTTAAATCAACAATAAACATTCCTGGCAGCAGTAGTAAAAAAAAAAATAAAAATCAAAAGATGTGTTGTATTGGGCAAATACGTTTCCAAGGATCTCTTTAAAGTGCTAAAGTCCAACGTTGTTGGTTTAAAGATTAAAGTGCATCAGATCTGAGCTATGGTATTTTCAAATCCTTCTTATGTATCTGAATGTTGGACAATGAATAAGGAAGACCTATGAAGAATTGCTATATCTGAATTGTGTTTGTGAATAGCAAAGAATATCCCATGGATTTCCAAATAAACAGACAAGATTGTTTTGAAAGAAATGCAGACAGAATGTTTGTTACAGCACAAGGATGGTGAAACTTCATCTTACATACTTGGGGCATGTTTTAAAAGGGACCAATCCTTGGAAAAAGGCGTCATGCTGGGAAAAGTGCAGGGTCAGAACAAAAGAAGAAGACCCTCAACAAGGTTCATCGACACAGTCATAATAACAATAGACTTGAGCGTGGCAGAGATGGTAAAGATAGTGTAGAATAGGGAAAGGTTTCATTCTGTTCCTAGAGACACATTGAGTCCTTTTTGATTTCTCAGCACCTAACAACAACATGGAGAAATATAAATATGATAATATATAAATATAGAATGCACCAGTTGCTCCACAAGATAAATACAATCTCTTTTGTAATTTTCAGTCCTGGAAAGCCTGCTGCAAGTTCTACTGAGTGGATTCTGAGATGCATATATATATTTCGTGTGTGTGTGTGTGTGTGTGTGTGTGTGTGTGTGTGTTTTAGCGCGCGTGTGCACGTGTGGGCTACAGTGGTCTAATGGCAAGGAGCTGTGCTACAATCCTGAAGGCACATGGTTTGAAGTCACCAGGTGCTCTACAGGTGGAAGGATGGGCAATCTCCTCCCATGTGATTAACTGCCTCTGAAAACACACTGCATGGTCAGCTATGGGTCAGTTATGACTTGATGGTAAACAATAACAATACACACACACACACACACCTCTTCATGATGCAGAAAAGACCAAAATTGTCAATGATCTCAATCTTGCTTGGACCCACAAACAACACACTTGGTACCAGCAGTAAGGAGCGAAGTACAGCATTGGAAAAGTCTGCTATGAGTAGTCATTCCAGATCCCTGAATTGCAATGATGTCAGTTTAATGACTAAGATGTGTTTGATTCAAACCATAGTCTTTCCAATTATCTGCTTTGCATCTGAGGGTGATACAGTAAATGAGGATGACAGG
Organism: Elephantulus edwardii; assembly: GCF_000299155.1. NCBI lineage: Eukaryota > Metazoa > Chordata > Mammalia > Macroscelidea > Macroscelididae > Elephantulus > Elephantulus edwardii. The sequence goes on from NW_006399874.1 coordinate 10,212,459, forward strand.
AGAAAAACTGATGTGTTTGAGTTGTAGTTTAGGAGAAATTTGCTGAATATTTCATGGACTGCCAAAAGATCAAATAGATGTCTTGGAGAATGTGTAACCAGATCGCTCCTTGAAGGCAAAGATAGCAATGCTTTGTCTCACATGCCTTGGACATGTTGTTAGGAGAAGATAGTTCCTTGGAGAAGGATTCACATTTGAAAAGGTGGAAAGTCAGGAAAGGAAAGAATACTCAATGGGATAGATTGATCCAGTGTCTGCAGCAATGGATTAAGATGTGCTGGAGATAATAAGGATGGTGCAGGATAGGACACGGGGTTCAGATCTGTTGTTCATAGGATCACTGTGAGTCATACTTGACTGGATCACACTTAAAAACAAAACCAGCAACAAATATGTATTTGTGTACATATATGTTTATGCCTATATATTTATATATGTGTACATATGTATGCATACACATGTTTGTATCTACATATATGCGTGTGTGTGTGTGTGTGTGTTTGGAAGCAGGAGTGGCATCCACTTCCTAAACAACATGCCTCTGGAAACTCTATGTACTTTGAGAAACGATGATCGTTATAGAAACACTTCTGGACTTTTGTTCATAGGGTTGCTATGAGTCGTGCTTGAATCAATGGTAATCAACAATAACAACAACACCACACACAAACACACACACACACACAATCATGTTTTTACCCTAGTCACATGAATTTTTCTTGGAATATGTATATTTCAAATATAAAATATGACTGATTACACAAAAATAATTTTTCACTTATTTTGCAAAAAGTTTTTATAGTTCTGTTCATTTCATTGGTCTTTTTGGAAAATACATTTTCCACATCGAATCTTTCATGGTAAACAATATTTTCTAATTAATTATTTCACAGAGCCCAGGTAAGATTATTGTTTTCTTTAAAAAAGAAACTAGAATACTTTATTAATATTTTTTCCTCAGAACATATATCTTTCTTCCTTGTACTGGGTTTTTGCAATATTTTTCATTTTATCAGTCACCTTAAATCAGAGACACAGTAATAACTCAATATATTTCTTGGAATTGTTTATGAAACATAAATCAGACATTTAATAGGATATAAGCATTTTTCAAAAATCTATGCAACACTATTTAAAATTACTGAGAAGTCTCAAATTTAAGGACCTTAAGCATGAATTTAAATTAAATTTTCTAAGTGAATCAATAGAGTGATGGCTACTAAATAATTAGCCCTTTCAAATAACGTAATTATAAAAAGTTACTGCTTTTAAAACATTTCATGGGAAAATTTAAAAGTGATGTATGATAGGGTCTTATGGTTATCACAGGAGTCCACAATTAAGGTTGCATAGTGGAATGTACTTGGGGCAGCGGGAGGGGTGCGGGAGGATTATGTACCAGGGAAGGAGTGTTTCTTTTAGTTTTGAAAGAGAGGAGTGAACTGGGGTGGGGGTGGGGGCGCGTGGAGGGGAAGGAGGGATGGGCAGGGAGAGAAGTGCAGCAATGAATGAATGGAAATCCAACATCTCTGTAAATGATCATTAAAATTATTAAAAAAACAAACAAACAAAAACATTTCATGGGACAGGAAAAACTGAGTCCCTTTGCGTCTGCTCAGACAATATTAATTTTTTTTTTTTAATTACATGTTAAAAGACTGTCAAGTTTTTCCTTCTTTTTTTAAAAAAATACTTTCATTGTAGCAGAGTCATACAGTAGAAACAATCTTTCCTATCTTGAAACACTAAATACTAGATAATTATTGAATGATGGAGTTTCTAGTACTTTTTCCTTATAGACAGTTTTTTGTATCAATTTTTCAGTGTCTACAGAGTATTGCAATATTCTGAAGTGCAACACTTTCCCGCTGAATTATAAATCTTATGGCCACTGTGGCTGAAAATATGAGACTTTCATAATTGCAGACATTTCTCACCTGAAAACAAGTAAATTTCCTAAGAGTTGCTTTTATAGCTATAATTATACAAAGGTATGGGGCAGTACAGTAGGCTCTGAATAAAAGTCTTTAAATCCTGGTTTTGGTCAAAGCATGGTTAGTAGATTGACTTATGAACTTTGCAAAACCAGTTTGTACAGTACAAATTCACCTTCGTAAAATTAAAAATTTGCCAGTGTTATTGTTATAATTTGTGTGATGAGATTAATTGCACTTAAGTAGTAGTATGATGCACTTCAAAAGTAACAATTTTTTTTCCCTGAGCTCCCAGAAGGTCATTTCCTAAATGAGTTTGACATTTCTTGATTTTCATCTACATTCTCCTAATAGGTTTTCTCAGAAACTTGTTTTCTAGGAGAAGTTAATTATTAAAGTACATGATTATTTGGGTGCTCAAAATTAAGGAAACTAAGCATTAATTTAAATTATAATTTTCCAAGTCTCTTAATAAAGTGTCATGTATATTAAATAATTCACCTTTTTAATTGTAGAAGTTTCTAGAGTTGATTAGAATTTGTCTATTCAAAATGGAAAGCATTTGTTGATGTACCTCACTTTACATTCTAAATAACAACATAATAAAACACACACAAATATTAAAACAAACTATCATTGGTTCCATTCTGACTCATAGTGACACTTCATCAGGGTTCGAAGGCTATAAATCTTAACAAGAGCAGACTGAATGTCTCTCTCCTATTGACCTTTTGGTTAACAGCACAGGGCTTTATGTACTATGCCATGTAAATTTTTTTTTAAATTTTATGAAGCCTACTAAATCAATGGATTTGAAAGTATTTTGAGAACACAGTCTCAAGAATACCTACTTACAAGTTATTAATAATATTTAACAATATTGTTATTTAGTATACTGTATGTGGACATCTAAGTGCTGATGATCAAAATTATTTTTGCTAGTTGATCCTAACTCATGACAATGCCATGTACTAGCAGGGCCATATTTAGCACAGTCATTAATCAGTCTACCACCATTTGGGTAGAACCTGAAAATTTTCAAGGTAGATACTATTCAGGACAATGGTAATCAATGAAGTCTTGAAACAATTTGTAAAAAAAACAAAAAACAGACAAGTAGCAAAATATCTACTAGGTAATGTTTTCAGGATGTCAGATATAACAAAATAATTTTCTAACTCATAAATAATGTTCAATTCTTCGCCTTTAAGTTATTGGTGCAAAAATGTACATTTAATATACAGAGGTATATTTAATATATAAATTTAATTGAAGCAAACGCATTGCCATCAAGTCAGAACCAATTCACAGCTAACACTCTAATTGAGTGTTTGAGGCTGTAAATCTCATGGGAAGATATTGTTCATCTTTATTTGAAAGAGCGACTGTTGTACAAATGTACCATCTTTGAGTTAGCAGTGAAACCCCTTATGGACTGTATCACCCATGAAACATTCAATATTGCTTATAAAAACAGACAAATGTTTTCTTAAAAAAAAAAAGAGAGAGAGCTTTCATTGCCTACAAATTCAGGAGTCTGCACCCATCTTTTTGACTGGCAAGGAGGCCATCTTTAGCCAGGCAAACTAATTTAGGCTCCTCTGATGTCAGAAGAAACTCGGCCCCAGACCGACCGGGTGCACTCCCTCTTGATCCATCTTAGACAAGATAGTGTTACACATAGCTTTACTCACATTTTGGGGAATTGATCACTACTCAAGTGAGCATAAATTCTGACATCACTTTGAACCTCCACTCCAATCTTCTACTGGGAAGCAGGTACACTGTCTCAAGCCAGCCAGTTTGCTTTCTATTTCCCACAGCATGCATGTTTGTTTTATGTTTGTATGTTTCATTGCGTTCTGGTTTGTACTTACGAGTACAGTACTTATCCGTCAGTTTTCTGAGAGGAGTTGACTTGTGTGTTTCTACTTATTTTATAGTGTATGTATGTTCATTCTTGCTTGTTTATTGTTTGCTTTAATTGGTAGTAGAAAAAAGCTCTAGTGGCCTAGTGGCAGGGAGCTGCAGTGTCAGTCCAAATTCATGTGGATTGAAATAACCTTCTAGTCCATAGGAGAAAGTTGGGCAATCTCTTCGTATGCAATTTTCTGCCTCTGAAAACTCTCTGGATGGATGGATATGGGTAGTCTTACTCAATAGTACACAACAACATTTAGTCGTAGGTGGGATGGTATAATAACAATGGAATACAGTACTTGTCTTTCAGTTTGTTGTACTGAGTGACTTGCATGTTGTTTCAATACTGGAAACTATGTTACCAGTATTTCAAATGCCAGCAGGGTCACACGAAGTGGGTACGTTTTATAAGACCTTCCAGAATAAAAGATCAAGAAGCAGGATTGTTCATCCACTTCTAAAACTAAAGGCCTTTGAAACCTCTGTGGATTATAGAAGAACATTGATAGTTCTGATACTGGAAGTAGAGCGCCTCAGACTGGAAAACACTAAATTATGAAAAGAAACAGCTGTAAATATGCATTAATAATTGCAACACTGAATGTAAGAAGGATGAATCAAGGAAAATTAGAATTAATGATATGGAATTCATAAAGATCAATATATCAGTTATGAGTGAGCTGAAATGGACTGAAATTAGCCATTTTCAATCAATCATAAAGATAATTTATACCTGGAGTAATAAACTACAGAAGAATGGTACTGTATTCATTCAGAGTCAAATAGAACATCTCAAAATCTATCCTGAAGTACAATGCTGTGATAGGATGTTATCAATATCTATACAAATAACTTGTTAACAGCTATAATTCAAATATATGTGCCTACCACTACACACAAAGATGAAGAAATTGGGGACTTCTACCAGCTCTTTAAACTTGAAATTGATTGAACATGCAACCAAGATGAATTATAGGGAGCTCTCATGTCTTAGAGGTAAGGAATTGCACTGCCAACACAGAGGTACATGGTTCAAATTCACCTGTTTCTCCAACAATGAAAGAGGGGCAATCTCATCCTATCAGATGTACTGCCTCTGAAAATCTGTTGGAGTGTCAGATAGGTATGAGTTGATTCTAACTAGACAGTACACAACAGAACACATAAGTTGGGAACAAGAAAGAGATAGAAAATAGGAGCTTGGTAAAGAAATGAGGCTGGATAAAATTTTGTACAATCAAGTACATACTCGTTGTAAGTGCCTTAAAAAACATAACAACTATTCAAATGGACCTTACTTGATGGACCACATAGGAGTAGATTTACTATGTTTTTGTAAAGAATTAATGTACAAGGTCAATATGACTATAGAACATGTCATTAATTACTCGTGTGCAAGTTCAAAGTGAAGTTAAAGAAAATTAAAACAAGTACATGAAAACCAAAGTACAACTTTGAGTCTACTCCAAGCATTATTTTACCTTAGAGATTTTTATTTAATACTGTCTTTTTGATTTAACATATATACTTTTACAGCATATTCTTTTAATTTTCCCCATTCCTTCATTATTGTATATTTCCTCTCTGCCAACTCTTCCCCCAAGTTAGTTTTTCTATTTGAAAAGAAAAAAAAATCTTTCATTGTGATACAATCCCATCCTAAGTTCACAGTCCACTTTACTATGCATTTCTTTTTGTAATCTTGTCATGAAAATAATACCTAATCATGTATTCTTTTTAAACAGTTTTTCCCTCATCTGTTTCAATGCAGTATAAATTATTTACCCTCTCTTTTCCTAGGTTGTTCCCAACCTCAATGTCACACATGCTTTAAAACAGTGGCACTATGCAGTATTTGTCCTTTAGTGTCTGAGATATTTCACTCAGTATAATGTCCTCCAGGGTCACCCATTTTTTATAATATTCCATGAGTTCCTTGTTTTTCAATGCAGCATAGTATTCCATTGTGTGAATATACCACAGCTTCTCTATCCATTTATTTGTTGATGGGCACTTTGGTTGTTTCCAACTCTTTGCTATTGTGAACAAAGCAGCAATAAACATGGGTATACAAATATCTGCTTGGGTGGTGGTTATGGTTTCTTTAGGGTAAATTCCCAGTAGTGGAATTGTTGTGTCAAATTGTATTTCTATTTGCAACTTTTTGAGAAAACCTCATACAGCCTTCCTTACTGGTTGCACCATTTTACACTCCCACCAACAGTGAATAAGAGTTCCAGTTTCTCCAAAACCTCGCCAGCATTTGCTGTTTGCTTCTCTGTTTACTTTTGCTATTCTTACTGTTGTAAGATGATACCTCATAGTTGTTTTGCTTTGCATCTCTCTTAGAGCTAGGGATTTTAAACATTTCTTCATGTGTTTGTGTGCCATCTGAATGTCTTTTTTGGTGAAATGTCTGTTCGTATCCTGTCCCCCTTTTTCAATTGGGTTGTTTACCTTTATATACTCCAAATAAATTTATAAACCATCTCAAGAATAGGATCGATGCATCAAGCATTAATTACTAAGGTGACTATCTGAGTTACAGGATGACATAAAAATAGTATTCATAAAAAAATCAAATGGTGTTTACAAAGACAGAAGAGAAAGAAAAAACAAAAATGGATGTCAGACAAGACTCTAGAATGTAGAGAGGGTAAGCAAAAATAAGGAATGCTGAAAAGAGATAAGCAGAAGATTTCAAAGGTTAGCTTGATAAGACAAAGCAAAGTATTATAAGAAAATGTGTAAGAACTGAAAAACACATTTAAGCTATGTGAAAGATCTTGAATGATGCAGGGAATATCAAAGAATGGACAAAAAGACACAGTTATTGTACCAGAAATGGTTGGTCTTTACAGAAAAAAAAATCAGGAAGTATATAATCAAGAATAGTAGTAACGAAGAAAGAAGGGCATGCTATACTGAAGGTACTGGCAAAAAAATAAGACCTAGGAATGTATGCAATGCCAATTGACATGTTTCAATGAAAATGTGCAGCACTGGATATACCCATTAGTCAATATTAAGAAATTTAAAAGAGGACTATCTGTCCAGTTAACTGAAAAGGATCCTTATTTGTTTCTAATCTCAAAAAAGGTGATACAATAGAACATTGAAATTATCAAATATCATTACTATCACATGCAAGTAAAATCTTGCTGAAGATTGTATCAACAGGGAAATTCCAGAGATTCAAGATATATTCAGAAAATTCTGTGGTGCAAAGGAATAACATTGCTGATGTCAGAAGATCTTGATGGAAAGTACAGAATACCTAAAAGATATTTATTTGTACTTTATTGACTATGCAAAGGCCTTCTACTGTGCAGATAATAACAAATTATGCATCATATTGATATAATGGAAATTACAGAAAATTTAATTATGTCCATGTGAATGGCATAGCTAGACATAGACGCTGTTGACTGCATAGAACAAGTGAGCACTGCATAATTTAAAATCAGGAAACTTGTGTGTCAGAGTTGTATTCATTCTCTATACTTATTCACTTTGTATGCTGATTTAATCATTTAAGAAGTTAGATTTTATGAAGAAGAATGTGTCATTAGGATCAGAAGAAGACCTACCAATAACTTTCACCATGGAAATTATACAACCTTGCTAGCAAAAAACGAAGAAGATTTGAAGCACGTGGTATAGAAAAGCAAAGACTACAGCTATCAATATGATAGCATCTTGACATCAAGAAAATTAAATCCTCACCATTAGACCAAATAAAACATCATGATAAGTTAAAGTTGTAAGAATTTCTATTTTACTTTGTTCCACAATCAACAAAATATTAGAAGTTAATAAGTCAAAAGATGTGTTGTAATAGGGAAAATCCGGTATTAAGAACCAGAGGTTCAAAAAAAAGAAAAAAAAAAAGAACCAGAGGTTCAAAAGAACAAGGAAAGAAAGGATGTCAGTTTAAAGACCAATATGTGCCTGAGCCAAACCAATGTGTTTTCAATTGCTTCTTATACATCTGAAAGTTGGAAAGTGAATGATGATGGCAATACAGGAATAGATTCCTTTCAGTTGTGGTGTTGGAAAAGAGTACTGAATAGTCCATGGAATGCCAGGAGAATAAACGAAGAATGAACAAATTTGTGCCGAAGGAAGTACAACCAGGATGATCCCTAGATGCAAGCAAGGATGGTGAAACTCCTTTTATATTTTGAGTGTCAGGGGAGAGTAGATCTTGGAAAAAATATATCATGTTGGGGAAGGTGTAGAATGAGAGAAAGAAAGGAAGTCTTTCAACAAGATGGACTGACACAGTGGCTGCCCCAATGAACTCAAGCATGACAGAGATTGTGAAAATGGTGCAAGATAGGGCAAGGTTTAGAACTATTGTTCATAGGGTCATTGTGAGTTGTAGTAGACACAATGGTACCTAACAGAAACAGCAACAATAATAAAGACAAAAGATTTTGGATAATATACTAAAAAAACCGTTTTTAATGTCCCTCCATTGGGTTTCTGAGGCTGTAAAACCGTACAAAAGGAGACTTTCTCATCTTTCTCCCAAAGAGAAGTTGGTGGATTTAAACCTTTTGTTTAACAGTCTAACACCTTATGAACTAAGAGAGCAGGGCTTCCTTTGTTGCTCTTACCTGCTGTCAAGTCTGTTACAGATTCACATGCTCTCAAGTCTATTCCAGACTCATGGAAACCTCACACACAAAGGAATTGCTCAGGCCTGCACTGTCCCAATGATGCTTGTTTTTAAAAAGTAGAGAAATCCTTTCATTTTAATAAGTTAAAGACATTTGATTCACTGCATTTAAAACTGTATACATTTAAAACTCTTCCAGTATGTCCTGTCTCTTTCTTTCTCCATACAATGATAAATTGAACTAGAAAATTAGGAAAACAAATTGGGGAAAGAGATCCTTAACAACTTTTTTCCATCCTTTAATCTGTAGGTATTGAGTATTTTCTTCCAAATCTATCATTTCCCTATTTTCCAGCCTCACTTGTATTCCAACTTGCTTTCTGTTAATTGAATATACCAAACTCAGTAACACTTTTTCAGCTTATTTCTTCCACCTGTAATTAATTTATCTGAACGTCTAAAGATTCAATGTTCAAGCCCAATCTCACCAACTCAGTAGAGCTCCTATGTACCTTAAGCAAAGCCTCATTTTTTTTTTATTCTCTGCACACATATAATTTCCTTCAATTAATGTCTGATATATTTTCCAAGTTCCATAAGTGAGAGGTATTTATGTAGTCTATTTGTTATGGAGTCTAGTAACTATTTACCTCCAAAAATGTTTATTGATTTATTGATCTGTATTATTTATTTATTATTCATATTTATTGAAAATCACTAGAGGTATTGTTAAACAAATTAAAGCTCTTATAAAGCACTAAAATGGCTTTACATTAAAGTATAAATGACTATTTTGTTAAAATAAATATTCAACTTTTTATTAAATGCTTAGCTTAAGAAATAAAACTTAGATGACGTTGTTGTTTTTGTTATGTACCATTGAGTTGGTGGACCTGGGAAGATGGGCGGGAATGTGATGGACCCTTTAGATGCCCAGCTTTCTGCCAATGAGGCTCCTTACACCCTCTCTGCGCAGCCTGCAGAACGAATGCCACGTGGTTTGGCATCTGCAGTGTTACTTGGGAAGATGGGCGGGGAGTGTGATGGACCCTTTATATTCCCAGCTAGTGACCCTATGTATAATATCTCTGAAACCTGCTCTGTAATGAGCCAGTCTCTCATTTCAACACACCTACCCAATTGCCCTAGTCAGTGTATCAATCCATCTCATCATCTCCTCTCCTGCACTGTCCCTCCACCTTTCAAAGCATGACATTCTTCCAAGTACTGGTCCCTCCTGGCCACATGCCCAAAGTATGTAACACAGAGCTTCAAAATTCTAGCCTTCAACTAGAAACTTTATTTCACTCTCTCCATGACAGAATTATTATTTTCTTGGCCATCCATGGGATGTTCAAGACTTCTCCAGCACCACAACGCAAGGGCATCAATTCTTCTGACATTATTAGTCATTATCCAGCTCTCTGATGCAGACCATGGACTGGATCAGGCACACCTTAGTTTCTAGACTAACATTGTTACGTCTTAGTACTCTGGTAAGCTTCCTGACAGCCAATCTACCTAATACAATTTGTCTCCTGATTTCCTGACTGCTGATGCCAAGAGTGTTGATTATGGAGCTGAGCAAGCTTTAATTGTTAGCAACCTCAATCTCTTTTCCACCCATCATGGTGCTGCCAATTGGCCCAGTTGTGAGAATCTTTGTCTTGTTGATTTTGAGCTTCAATCCATATTAAAGACTATGATCGATCGCTGACCCTCTTCAGCAAGAGCTTCAGGTCTGCCTCAGTTGCAGCAAATAAGATTGTGTCATCTGCATAATGTAAGCTGTTGATGAGTCTTCTTCCAATCCTGATGCACCATTCTTCCTCATAAAGCTCAGGCGCCCGAATGAATCTCTTAGGTTCAACTCATAGCTCCATTGTAGATAATAGGCCTGAGACCTGTCCTAGACTGTGCCGTCCTCATCAGCTCAGACACACTGAGCCCGTATGCTTCAGTCCCTGTGTCAATTTATCTCCTTGAATGTATTCCTCTTTTACGTTGAACTCCATTTTTTTCTTTCCAAGGAAGATATTTCTTCAGGGATAGCCTCTCTTAGCAACATTTCCAAAACATGAGAGAGGACACCTGGCCATTTTTGCATCTAAGGAGCACTCTGACTGTTTTATTCTTTTGTCAGAACATGGGATATTCAGTATTCTTTTCTAACACCACAACACAAAGGCACTAATTCTTCTTCTGTCATCCTTATTATGCCATCCTTATGCAGCTCTTAAATTCGTAAAAAGTGATTAAAAATCCATGGCTTAAATTAGGCATGCTTTTTCAGTCTTCAAACTGACATCATTGTTCTTGAATGTTTTGGAAAGTTTCCTGACAGTTTGCTTGACTGATATGATATGCCTTCTGATCTCCTGAGTGCTGGTACCAAGGATGTGGACTGTGGATCCAAGTAAGATTAAATAATTGACAATTTCAATCCTTTCTCCATCTATCATAACGTTGTCTATTGGCCTAGTGGTGAAGATTTTTATTTTCTTTTTCTTTTGTTTTGTTTTCTTGATGGCAGGATGTAATCTATATTGAAGGTTTTAGGTTTTTTATCTTCTGCAGAAAGAATTTCAAGCCCTCTTCCTTTTCAGCATGCAAGATTATGTCATCTGCATAATTAATTCAGGTTGTTGATTAGTCTTCCTCTTATCTTGATGCTGCATTCTTTTTCAGAGAATCTAGCTTTGTGAATGATATGCTCAGCATACACACATTGAATAGTTATGAAAAAAGGATACAATCATAACACCCACCTTTCTTGATTTTTAAACCATATAGTGTTTTCTTGTTCCATTCAGACAATAGCTTTTTGGTCTAGGTATAGATGTTGTACGGATTACAAACAGTTAACTATGAATTATAAAATTCTGATGAATTCTGAAAGGACAAAAGCATGCGCCATATCCTCCTATGTATTTTAGTATGACAGTCTTTTCATAGTTAAGAAAGCATCACTTGAAAACTAAGAGCATAGGTTGTGAATTAATAGTCACAAAAAGCATTCTTCTATGAACTCAATATTGAATCAATAAAATAAATATGAAATTGACTATTATGGAAGAAAAGTATATTTTTTTCTTCAGTTTGTTAAAAGCAATGACAGAATCTCTTTTATAATTAGAAGTGGATGCTGCAATTTTATTTGGGTTGTAGTAACTGTTTGCAGGTGATATATTACTCTCAAATGAGTAAAGCCTGAGGCAGATAAATATTTTTATACTGGAGATTCCAGAGAGTGAAGCAAGGTGAAATACTGCTACAGAAACAAGTATATACTCCATTTTACTATTTATGAATTATGATAATGTCATATATAGGTGGTGTTTACTTAGAATTTTTGGTGTTAATTCCTAAGTAAAGTCTGGAAAGTGACGTGATTTGAGGAGTAACTGGTTCAGTATCCTTATTTTACATACAAATATATTTAGTCTGAAAAAAGTTGACAAATAATATGAACTTGAATTTAGAAAACAGTTGTTTAGTTTAGGTTTCAGCTATTGCACTTGCCAAAAAAGTTAATTCAAAAATTATCTACCTTAGTCTGATTTTTTCTCCCTACAAAGAATACTATGTATCTTGTAAATCATTTTGTTAATAAATAAGTGTGTAAGAAGTATAGGGTACTGGCTTAATATCTATTGACTTTGTAGAAGTATTTTTTTTCTTTCAGTAGAAGAGTTCAGGATATAACCCAGGTAATCTAATTCCTGACAAGGTCATTTTTTAAAGAATAACATTGTCTTTCTCCACATCTTCTTATTAAATCTTCATTTTTTTATTGTTTTTGTGTTACAAAAGTAGTGTTCTATTGTTCCTTTATTATGAATTTTATACCTTTAGAAAATACAACTATATAATATTTTATATAGAAAATAATTTGACTTCACATACTTTGATAATACCATCAAAATAATAAGTTTAAATTATAAAATTTGTTAAGGTAAATGCAAGAATTTCTTCACTTTTACTATATCTTAAAAGACAAATTATTTTATTTCTCAAATCTGTACATCACCTTATGTAAACAGAATTCATGAAATGAGACATTTTTATTTTGTATTAGTTTGCATACAAAATTTGTACATATTGTGTTTCACAATTTGCTTCATTAACATTGTTTCACACAGTCATTCCCTTACATTGTGGTATTTTTTATTGGATTGTTTACAACGTTCATATACATTGTGTATCACGCTATTCTTCATTCATATTGTGTTTCATTCAATCATTCTCAAACATTATGTTCTATAAAATTAATCACCATTAGACCTTGTCCCTCATTATCTTGTCTTCTCATGCACAGTCTTTCCAGTTCTTCCCTTGACATCACCCACCAAACTGTGCATTCCTGTAGTTTTACCTCTGCCCATTCCACTCCCATTTCTTCCACCCTTAAGTCACCATATATGTTTTAATAGCAATCTTTTTTTTTTTTTACAATAATGGTCTTAATCATTATTTGTCCCTATGAGAATGAGTTAGTTAACTGAACATAATGCTCTCCAGTCTCTCCAAAGTTATGTAGTATTTTTTGAAATCATTGCTTCTGAGTGCTGCATAGTATTCCATTGTGTGAATGTATCACAATTTCTCAATCCACTCAGTTGTATTTGGGCATGTGGGCTATTTCCATGTTCTTAGGATGGTGAATAATTCTTCTATGAACAATGGTGTGCAAATCTTCATTTGTGTTTCAGTTCTAATTTCCTTGGGGTATATTCCTAGTAGTGAACTAGCTGGGTTTTATACTTTTTATGTTCAACATTGTGTTTTTGGGTTTTTTTTTTAATTTAGTTTGTTTATTTTTCATGTCAATGAA
>NW_006399874.1:10226886-10231295 GCF_000299155.1 Elephantulus edwardii
AGGAATCCTATTGATTTTTTAATATTGATCTTATATCCTGCCACTCTACTAAATTGGCCTATTAACTCTAACAGGGTTTTTGTTTGTTTGTTTGTTTTTGCTTTGGTGTTTTGTTTTTTTAGTCTTTGGGGTTTTCTGTGTACACTATCATATCAATTTCTTAATTCTTTCTTATTTTCCATCTCTGTATTTTTGTTGTTTTTATTCCTATAGAGGAAACCCACTGACTTTTGTTTATTGATCTCATATCTTACTACTCTACTAAATTCTTCTATATGATTTAAGAGGTTTTGCTTTTTTTTTCTACTCCGTGAGATTTTCTCTGTACATTGTTATATCATCTGCATGTAACAGTGTAACCACCTCTGTCAATCTAGATGCATTTTATTTCCTTATCTTGTCATAATGTCCTATCAAATAGTTCCAATACAATATAAATAGGCAAGGTGACAGTGGGATTCCTTGTTTGGTTCTTGTTCTCAAAGAGTTTACATTTAGTCTTTCCCCATTGAGAATGATGTTGGCTATTGGTTTTGTGTATATATTTTTCACAATGTTGAGGGAATTTCCTTTTATTCCTATTTTGTTGAGTGTTTTAATCAGGAAGGGGTGTTGGATTTTTTCAAAGGCCTTCGTGTATCAATTTCTAGGATCATATGGTTCTTGTTATTTGCTTTCTTAAAGTGATGAAGACATTGATTGTTTTTCTTATGTTGAACCATTTTTGCATACCTGTTATGAATCCCACTTGGTCATGATGAATTAATTTTTTATATGTCATTGGTTTCTCTTGGCTATGATTTTGTTAAGGATTTTTTCATCTATACTCATAAGAGAGAATGTTCTGTAGTTTTCTTTTTTGGTTATATCTTTTCCAGTGTTTTGGTGTTAGGGTTATTCTTGTTTCACACAATAACCCTGAAAGTATTGTTTCTTTTTCTATTTTTTTTTAATTTAAGTAGAATTGATAGATATACTCTGAATATTTGGTAAAATTCAGTCTTGAAACAATCTGGTTCAGGACTTTCTTTTGGTAATCTTTTCATGAGCTGCTCAATATCTTCTTTACTTATGGGTCTGATCAAGTGTTTTATCTCTCTCTGTGTAAAGCTAGTAGGGCATGAGCTTCAAGGAATTTGTCCATTTTCTATAGGTTTTTTCAAATATTATCAAAGTATAGGTATTCATATTACAATATTACTGATATCATTTCATCTGGTTCTGTTGCGATGTAACCTCACAACATGTTCTCACTATGTTGAGAACATTCCCTTCTATTCCAATTTTCTGAGTGTCTTAATTAGGAAGGGGAGTTGGATTTTCCTTTTCTGCATCAATTGTTAAGATCATATGGTTCTTATTATTTATTTTGTTAATATGGTGGATTATGTTGGTTGTTTTTCTTATGTTGGATCATCCTTCCATACCTATTATATCCCACTTGGCCATGTTGAATTATTTTTTTATTGTGTTTTTGGATTTTATTGACTAGGATTTTGTTAAGGATCTGCCCCTATTACCCCTGTCACCATGTCAATTCATCTCATCCAAAATCCACTTGTTGTTGTTGTTAAGTGCCATCGAGTTACAGGCTACTCATAGTGACCCTATGAAAGAGAGTCCTCAACACCTGGGTGCCTTTCATCCTCTCTCCAGGTTCAAATAATTCATTTCATTTAAAAAAAAATTCACAATATGCCACATACCTAAACCTCTGAAATTAAAGCCATTAGAAAATATAAATCTCTTATTAGGCAGTTATTTCTTGCAATCTCATAATCCATAAAATAAAATAAATAAAGCAAATATATGAATTAGATCTCATTAAAAATTTAGGTTTCTGAAAAAGCATTACTAAGTGAATTAAAACTTAATATATGGACTAGAATAAATGTTTACACGTTACACATCTTATAAATGGCTTGTGTTTAGAATATAGTCTTACAAAGGAATAAAAACTTAAAATGTTATTTCATAAAAGCTAAATTGATTGCATAAAAATATGAGTAAAATTCTCATTATCATTGCCATTAGGAAAATTAAAAGTAAAAACTCAGCTTGATGTCTAAAATAGAATAGACTTATAATACTGTTATCCAAATATGAAGGGACTGGGTATCTCATGCATTTTTTATGAGAATTTAAAATAGTACAAATTTTATAAAAATAGAAATAGAAATGTAAACATACAGTTTACCAATAATCTAGACATTTTACTCAGATATTTGTTTAAGAAACCAAGAACATATATATCTTTAGCAATCTGCAATTTTTAAAAACTGGAGCTGAACAACCCTTAGTAGATAAACCGATGAGCTAATAATAAGGTACTCATAGTGTATAATACTACTTAAGATTGCAATGAACTATTTATACAGATATCAGTGTACATGCTCTTCATAGTAATTATTCTGAGTGAAACAAATCACAACAAAAAATCCTGTTTCATAAGTCCATTTATGTAACATTGAAGAAAATACAAACTAATCAATCAATAATTATGGAATATATATCAGGTATGCCTAAAGATTGTGAGTGATGGGGGTATTTAAGAAAGTAGAAACTCAAAGAACATAAAACTTCTAGAGATAAAGGTTTTATTATTGATTATGTATGTTTTACTAAAACATTTTTATGTCAAAATTGATTGATTTCTATGGTTATTGTCCATCAGTAAATTCCTAATAATCAACTTGAAAAAAATACATAAAGTAAGTTTTTATGGAATACAGGTAAAATTAAATATAATTGATTAACAAAATCAAATAATTACTTTTGTAGTAATTCAGAAAGGTTCCATTACTGAAATTTCCCATACATATTCATTCACTTGGAAATTTTGTCACACTCCATCATGTTGGCATACGACTTAAAGTAAAATTCCGAATGAAAGAAACAGCATTTGAGAGACAGTCATTTCATAATTTGAAATATCATCCTTCAATAGGAAAGTCTGCTGTTAGGGACCTCTCTAAAGTACTCAGGAGCAATGGTGTCTCTCTGGAGACTAAGGTGCGCCTGATACAGGCCATGGTCTTTGCAATCGATTGTTATGCATCAGAGAGTTGGACAATGACTAGGGAGGACAGAAGGAGAGTTGATGCCTTTGAGCTGTTGTGCTGGAGAAGAGTGCTGAATGTACCATGGACTGCCAGGAAAACAAACAGATTCATCTTGGAGAGAATTAAACCAAGCTACTCCTTGGAGGCAAGGATTCTGGGGCTTCGCCTGACATACTTTGGACATGTTGCAAGGAGGGCTGGGTCCTTGGAGAGGGACATCATGCTTGGGAGGGTGGAGGGACAGCGCAGGAGGGGAAGACCCTCTAAGAGATGGATTGATTCAGTGACTGGGGAAATCGGGATGGGTGTGTCAGAAGCAGTGTGGTTGGCGCAGGATAGAGCAGGGTTTAGGGCTGTTGTGCATAGGGTCGCTATGAGTCGCAAATGACTCGACGGCACATAACAGCAACAACTGAGTTAGGAGTACTTTTATTTTTGTTCCTACAAATTGGTATAATTTTGCCTCTTTAAATCCTAAAATGAAGTATATTTTACTTCCAGAAGATGCATCTGAGACTAGCTGAAGGGGGTTCTATCCTTTACCACTGAAGTCATTATTTCTGTAGTATCAATATAGTCTGCCATTCAGAGATGGTATGATTCTAGTCTAGTCAACTCACCTGGGATTTTCTTGAGTTTGTTAGTGTCACTCTCAAACTATGAAAACCAGAATAAAAAGCAATGTACCGAATTTAATATGATCAACAAAGAGCACAGAAACTATATACTTCTTTGTTGTGTAGCAAACTACAGCTTAAGATTGAATTACTCTTTTTAGCAGCATTGTCATATTGTCAGTTCCTAAAGACTTTTAGGCTAAATAAAATATTACAGGAGAGGGTTGTGCTTTTTCAACAGTACTACTATAAACTCTGATATTTACTTTTTATTTATATAAAACCAAGTCTTGGAGTTTAAATGGTATAATTTATATGTGTTACTGTTCAATTAAATGCTTTTTTATGCCTCTTGTTCAATCTATTAATATGAGTTTTTAATCCAATCTTTCTATGTACAATATTTATAGTTCCTCTTAGCTTTGGATAATTCACAAATCTTATACATAAGATTTTATTTCATGTCTCTCCTCTAGCCTTATAGTCCCCTCTAGCTATCAATTTAGTCTTGTCCAGTAAAACTGGGACTCTGCAAAGAAAGAATGAAAAAGATTTATTGGAAGCTCAGTAAACCTTTGAATTGGAGGAAAGTCATGGAAAGGTCAACAAATAGATCTTTGAAATTGAACGAGTCATGGAAATATCAACAAGAGAAGAGAAACTACCAGTCAGAAGAGGAGTTGTTGGATAGGTTTAGTTCGTGGTTCTTCTTTCTTTTTTAGTAATTTTT
>NW_006399874.1:10231395-10246270 GCF_000299155.1 Elephantulus edwardii
TTTTAAAAAAATTATTAATTTTAATGAAAGTTTACAGAGACTCTATTTCCATTCATTTATTGTTGCTCTTTTCTCCCTGCCCAACATCTCCCCCAGTTCGATCTTCTCTTTAAAACATCAAAGAAAAATTATTTCATTGTTATACAATCCCTCCCCCCACCTCAAGTCCACTCTACTATGCAGGCTACGTTTTGAAAAGTAAAAGTAAATATTTTTTTAAAAAAATTTTATTGATATTTTAATGAAAGTTTACAGAAAACTTGAATGTCCATTCATTCATTGTTGCACATTTTCCTCCCTACCACACCCAGTTTTGATTTTCTCTTTCTTAAAAAAATTCTTTCATTGTTGCACAATTTCCTCCCTTCTCCCCTCCACCTCCAAGTCCACTTTGATATGCAGCTCTTACCTTAACATTCATTCCTTTTAAACATTTATTTCCCTCATCTGTTTCAGTGCTTTGTACTTTATTTTTCTCTATTTTTTTTTGTTTGTTTTCTCCCGACCCCCATGTCAGTCATGTTTTTTCATTATTTTCTTGTGGATCAGCTGGTGGCATCAAACCATGTGCCTTTGGGGTCGCAGCATAGCTTCTTGCCAATAGGCCACCAGAACTACCTAAAATGATTATTGTTGATCAGTCCTGTTTTGTAACAGTGTCTTTATGCAGTATTTGTCATTTTGTGACTGAGATATTTCACTTAGCATAATGTCACCCTTTTGTATAATATTTTATGAGTTCCTTATTTTTCAGTACTGCATAATATTCCATTGTGTGAATATACTTTGGCTTCTTTATCTGTTTGTTTGTTAATGGGCAATTCAGTTGTTTCCATCTCTTTGCTATTGTGAACAACATAGCAATAAACATTGGTGTGCATATATCTGTTTGAGTGGACATTCTGGTTTCTTTGGGATATATATATTCCCAGGAGTGCAATTCCTGAGTCAAATGGCATTTGTATTTCCAACTTTTTGAGAAAGTCCTCATTGCCTTCCAGAGTCATTGCATCATTTTATACTCCCACCAACAGTCAATAAGGGTTTCAATTTCTACACAACTTCTCCAGAATTTGCTGATTGCTGCTCTGTAGAACTTTGCTATTGTTACTGGGGTGAAATTATATCTCATAGTTGTTTTGATTTGCATGTCTCTTAGAGCTAGTGATTTTGAACATTTATTCATGTGTTTGTTGGCCATCTGAATGTCTTCTTTGCTGAAGTGTCTGTTCATTTTTTTGTGCCATTTTGCAACTGAGTTGTTTACATTTATCTTGTTGAGATGCTGGAGTATTCTATAAATTCTAGATATAAGTCCCTTATCAAACATGTCATTACCAAATTTTTTTCCCATTCTGTGGCTTTCATTTTTACCCTGTTAGAGAAGTTTTTTTGATGTGCATAGCGTTTTGACTCTTAGAAGGTCCCATTCATCCATTTTTTTTTTCTCTCCTCGTTTTAGATTTTTCAGAATGCTTGGAAGACTATTCATGTTGTGGATTATGGCTTCTAGAGTTCTTCCAAGCTTTTCTCTGATGAAGTTTATATTCCTCGGTTTTAGTCCTACATGCTTGATCCATTTTGAGTTGGGTTTTGTATATGATGTGTGATGAGGGTCTTGCTTGAGTTTTCTGCAGATAGATTTCCGATTTTGCCAACACCATTTGTTAAAGAAGTTTTTGTTTCCCCACTTAACTGATTTCATCTCCTTGTCAAAAATCAGTTGACCATAGGTAGATGAGCTGATTTCTCAGTTTTAAATTTTATTCCATTGATCTATGTGTCTGTCATTGTACCAGTGTTACACTGTCTTGACCATTATGACTGTGTAGTATATTTGAGATCAGGGAATGAGATGCCTCCTACCTTGTTTCTCTTTTTCAGGGGTGCTTTGCTTACTCAAGGTCTCCTTCCATTTCAGATGAAATTGGAAATTGCCTTTTGCATCTTGTTGAAGAACAGAATTGGCATTTGTATTGGGATTGCATTGCTTTTGTATATTGCCTTCGGTAGAACTGTTATTTTCACAATATTGAGTCTTACTATCCAAGAGAATAGTATATTCTTCCATTTCTCCAGGCCTTTTTTTTTTGTTTCTTATAGTAGTGTTTTATAATTTTCTTTTAATATTATTTCCCCCTTTTTATCTCCTATAAAATAATAGGTGTTATAAATCACACACATTAAATTTTCCTTGTATAAGATCAAGACAGTAACAGAATTAAGGGTGTGCTTCCAACCTTTAATACTTCTAAACTGATTTGATCATGAAATTACAACTGTCACATAATTACATTAAAAAATTACATTCTTACTTGGGTGAAAATCTAGCCATGTCCAGCCAAGTAAACACATGTTTTATGAAGGCAATATTCCATCAGATTTCCTATCGTGTAAATCTTAATTGAAGGACATTAAAAATTTTTCCATGCAGGATTCCCTTGAATACTAAATACAGTCCTGAATATCTCATGAACTGCCCCAAGAACATACATATATATATATACTAGTGAATGTTCATTTAGAGTATTTATTGGATGCAAAGATGGTAAAGCTTTGTCTCATTTATTTTGTACATGTTGGAAGAAGCTTTTATTTGGAAAGGAACATCATACTTGAAGAGGTTCAGGGTCAGCAAAGGAGAGAAAGATTTTCAATGATGTGTATTAATAAAGTATTTCAATGGACTAAAATATCTCAAGGATGATAAGTATGGCACAAGATTGAACAAAGTTCATATCTAGTATTTATAGGATTTCTATGAGTTGTACTAATCTCACTTAACAACAACAATAAAAATCATCTTTCTCCTATAGAGTCACTGGCAGATTTGAGTTTCAAATCTTGGAAAACTGGCTGCCTTTTGGTTAGCAACACAATTAAGTCATCAGAATTCCTTGTACATATTTCAGTGTATTCTATACTCATTGTAATCAGATGCAACTCATACCTGACACTTCACTTGGTAGCTGAGAGGCTATAACAACACCAGAGGAAAAAGTCCATTTTTTCTCATGTCTAGCTGCTGGGAAATTTCAACTGCCAAAGAGGTGTGGTCTTTGGGTTAGCATCACAGCTCCCTATAGACTATGACACAAAAGTTCCTTACCCTTCCAGGAACTCTGCAATAATGAACTTTAGTAGCCTAGTAGTTATGGGGCTGTGGTGCCAACCCAAAGGCAGATGGTTTGAATTCACTAGATATTCCATAGGGAAAATATGGGTCATCTCCTCTTAAACAATATATAGCCTTTAAAAACCTAATGAAAAATCAGGTATGACTCAGTTCTAACTTTTCAATGAGTTGTGTTTTTTTGTTTTGTTTTGCTCTGGTGGCCTAGTGTAGTGGTAAGAAACTATGCTGCAATCATGAAGGTACACAGTTGAAATCCACCAGCCACTCGATGGAAGAAGGATGGGCAATGTCCTCTCATGTGACTAACAACCTCTGAAAACCTTCCATAAGGTCAGCTATGGGCCGTTTCCAACTTTATGGCACACAGTAACAACAACATGCTATTCATAGTCTAATGTTCTTCACCTTTTTTTTTTCTTTAAGGAAACCACACTTCTTCCAATTAGAATACTACATTTCCCTA
Organism: Elephantulus edwardii; assembly: GCF_000299155.1. NCBI lineage: Eukaryota > Metazoa > Chordata > Mammalia > Macroscelidea > Macroscelididae > Elephantulus > Elephantulus edwardii. Next base: position 10,234,995 of record NW_006399874.1, read on the forward strand.
CTCCCAAAGCTTCAGTGACCAATTAATGAATGGACACACTATCCATCTTAGTCAGACCAGAATCTTCCCAAGAATTTTATGATAAGTGAAATATAAAATGGACTCCTGTGCTGTAGAAGTTTCAATATTAGCAATGGTGTGCCAATTGAACTCAAAGGATCCTTGTTCTTATTTAGTAAAGAATTACTTAGAACAGGAATGCAAATGAGCAAAGTTTATTTTTACTTACAGCAGGAGAAAAAGAAATGGAGGCTAGTGCCTTGAAAAATACTGTCTCAAAGAAGGGAAGTTCCGAGAAAGTAGTTATAATTTCGGTTAAGACTGTTTGGAATGGCTTATCTTTATTTACCACTTTTTACCAAGGTTGGATTGTCTTAGAAAAGGGGATATTACTCAAATCAAGAGACATGTACCAGCTGGCCTTCAAGAAGACTATAAAGTTAGAGACATCATTCTGGGAAAAGTAGAAAGTTAGCAAAAGAGAGGTAGAGCTTTAGGAAGATGATTTAACACAATAACTACCACAAAGGACTTGAGGATTATAGAGATCTTAAAGATAATGCAGCATAGGGTAAGGTTCCATATGTGGCACCAGACTATACCAGGAAATTGAGAGGAGAGCTACCTGGCCTATCTATATTTGCTCCAATTCCCAAAAAATGTTATCCAACAGAATGTGGAAACTATTGGACAATAACGTTAATATCACATGCAAGAAAATACTATTGAAGAACATTTAAAATGGCTAGAATAATGCATACAAAGGGAACTGCCATACATTCAAGCTAGATTTAGCCATGGTACCAGAGATATCATTGTTCATGGCAGACGGATCCTAGATGAAACCAAGGCATACCAGAAGAATGCCTTTTTGTCCTATACTGACAGTACAACACATTTGACTATGTGCACCATAACAAATTGTGGCTAACGTTGAGAAGAAAAAGAATTCCAGATCACTTATTTATGCTCATGTGAAACCTATATCTAGACCAAGAAGCTACTGTGCAAATTGCGTAAAGGAATACAACATGGTAAAAATTAAGAAGAGTCATGGTTGTAGCCTTTCACTGTAACTCTTAAATCTGTATGCTGAGCAAATAACTTGAGAAACAGGACTCTGTGAAGAAGAATGTGGCATCATGTTTGAAGGAAGACTCATTATTTACCTTTGTTATGCAGTTGCCACAACCTTGTTTGCTGAAAGTGAGGAGGACTTGAAACAGAAGATCAAACAATATAGCCCTCAATATGAATTTCATACCAATGTTAAGAAAATAAAATTTCTCACTACTAGACCAAAAGATGACGTCATGATAGATGGAGAAAAGATTGACATTTTAAATTACTTCATCGTACTTGGGTCCACAACCAATACGCTTGGTTCCAGCAGTGGTTGGGAGGTCAGGAATGCATTGTACTAGGAGAGTCAGCAGTCAAACACCTCTCCAAATTACTGAGGAGCACTGATGTTAGTGTGAGGACCAAGGTACACCTGATTCAGACCATGGCCTTTTCAATCACTGGCTATGCTACTGAAAGGTGTACAGTGAATAATAATGGCAGGAGAAAAATTGAAGACTTAGAACTGTGTCCTATAGGGTTGCTCTGAGCAAGAAATAACTTGATGGCTATGAATTTGTTTTGATTTTTAGTTATGATAGATATCATGCAGGATACAATGACATAGAAGAGGGAAAGGCTAATTGTACTACAGAATAAGAGAAAGTTCACGCAAAGAGAATATTTAATTATAATTACTCATTTCAAAAGGTATATATGAGCTATATGCTTTATAATTAAAGATAATTCTATCAATATAAGTTATATGCTTTATAATACAGATAACTGTATCAAATTAAAGACTTTTGTGTCTTAGAGTCTTAATCCTCTTAATGAATATATATGTATACTCAGTCCTAAGTAGATGTATGCATTTCCTGTTAGATTGTCTCATAGTAATGGCAATTCCATCAGGATAATATCTAATTGGCATATTTACATGTTAATTGTATAATCTATCTAAAAAACTATGCCACTGTGACAGATGTTCTAATAATACTGTAAAAAGAGCAAAGGTCACATAGGGACCGTTCTATCCGAGCTTTGCCAACTTTAAAGAGGTATTGTCCCTGGGAAACAACATCAGCAACACAAAACCGATTCCCATGAGGTCAGACATGTCTCCCACACTCCCATACCTTTTTATACTCATCTCAACATCAATATTACTGATACACTAGGTCCAAAATCCAATGCAATAGCTCACAGACCACAGAAAACCATCTTGGGTGAAGTCAAGAGATAGTTAAGCCAGGCTAGTGGCAGAATACAGTCAGGACAAATTTCATCTGAAATGTGCTCCCAGATGCCTCAGCCTTGAGCCTCTTAGCTTTAGACCACTGTTACGAAGCTTTTAGTTCTGCCAGTTATGGCTCTCTTCACCTCCCCGCAGTCTTCCAATATACTTGGACAAAGGCTTTTAGCTCTGGTACCATGCGAGTCAGAAATCTCATTGTCAGCTCTATCTCGTGTCAGGTCTCTGGTCCTTTCCATAGGCCACTACTACCATTAGTTTAAGTCTAATTGGTGCTGCTGCTATAAGTCTATCTGGTACAAGATGATAATTTCTGGTCCTGAATGGTACCTACTGTGTGTTTACTCCTCCTTTACTGGTGGTAAGGCCCTCTTTCTGCTGCTAGATGAGCCTAGCCACTAGTCAATCTCTTTGTGGATAGGCTAATGCACCCTATTCACATATCCCTGCCTATTCACACGACCAACCTGTATGCAGAGCAGATTATCCGAGAGGCTCGCTCTATGAGGAGAAGCGTAGCGTTAGGATTGGTGGACGATCTATCAACAATCTGCGTTATGCAGATGACACAACCCTGCTCCCTGAAACGGAGGAGGACCTCATGCACTTACTGCAGAGGGTCAAGGACTGCAGCCTTCAATATGGACTGAGGCTCAGTATTAAGAAGACAAAAATTCTCACCACTGGACCAATCGGTAGCATCAGGATGGATGGTGAAGAGATTGAGAGTGTTCACAGCTTCAGTTTGCTCGGCTCCATGGTCAACACTCTTGGCACCAGTAGCCAAGAAATCAAAAAACGTATTGCGATGGGAAAGTCTGCTGTGAGGGACCTCTCTAAAGTACTCAAGAGCAACGGTGTCTCTCTGGAGACTAAGGTGCACCTGATACAGGCCATGGTTTTTGCAACCACTTGTTATGCATCAGAGAGTTGGACAATGACTAGGGAGGATAAAAGGAGAATTGACACCTTTGAGCTGTGGTGCTGGAGAAGAGTATTGAATGTACCATGGACTGCCAAGAAAACAAACAGATTCATCCTAGAGAGGATTAAACCAAGCTACTCCTTGGAGGCAAGGTTCTGGGGCTTCGCCTGACATACTTTGGACATGTTGTAAGGAGAGACAGGTCTTTGGAGAGGGGCATCATGCTGGGCAGAGTAGAGGGACAGTGCAGAAGGGGAAGACCCTCTATGAGGTGGATTGATTCAGTGACTGGGGTAATCGGGATGGGTGTGTCAGAGTCAACGAGATTGGCACAGGATAGAGCAGGGTTTAGGGCTGTTGTACATAGTGTCGCTATGAGTCGCAAACAACTCAACGACACATAACAACAACAACAACAACAACATTCACACGACAAAGACAAATTCAATGACTAGGGAAACCGTTTTGAACACTTAAATCTTCACACCACAAACCACCCTCTGGCTTTTCTAGCTATTATAAAAAAAAAAATACCTATCCACTTACAGTAAATAATAACTATATTTATGAAAGCATGTAAGCCAATGACTTTATGCCTTGTGCTGTAATATCTCCATTTTAGATGGTTACCCATGATGGACAGTGTTTGGTGAAGCTCTCCGATTAAAACAAGCTTGGAAGCAGGAATGGCATCCACTTCTGTACATAGCTTGCCTCTAGAAATGCTATGAACCTGGAGAAAGGATGAAAGTCATGCAACTGTTGAGGACTTTTGTTCATAGGGTCACTATGAGTCGTCTACAACTCAATGGCACTTAACACAACAACAATTTTTAATTTGCCCATTCCTATCAAATAAGTACCCTGAAGAAATTAAGCATGTTTCTTTCTATGAAGAATCTTCTGTTTCCACTTGGAATCTTCGAGTATCAGCAACCATAAGTGAAGTGCTATCAAGAGTAAAATATCAAATTGCAACAATCAACACTAGCTCACAGTGGGGAACATTTTCTTTGGTCTTGATCAACTCACTCATCAGTGGCTAGGTCCTAATAAGCATCAGCTGCAACTCAAGAGTAAATAATTCTTCCTGTGTTCCAAACAGACTAGTCCCTTCATTTTGCCTTTCCTCCTTCTCAAGCCAGCAACTCTTCTGTGCTTATCCACATATCTGGGCATGCTAGGCCAACGGTGCTGATGGAACATGTATATTCAGCCCATATATTCATTGTCACATGCCATTTAATTCAACTCCATTGGTTCCACATGACCATCACAAATAAGCATACTTGCCACTCCCTTTAACTTCAGGTCTTGGAAAGGGGCACTGATGGGTACAACCTTACACTACCTCAGAAGATAAATTGCTCTTTTTTTCCAAATAGAAATCTCATCAATGAAAGGCCCACAAAGGGTCTATAAATCCATTCAAATGCAAATTTCCTGAGTATTGTTGTTGTTATGTACCATGGAGTCACCAGTGACTCAGAAGGACCCTATGTACAACAGCTCTGAAGCCTGCTGTGTCCTAAGCCAGTCTCTCTAATTCATATACACCTACCCCTATTGCTCCAGTTACTGGATTGGTTCATATCATCTGAGGTTTTCCTGCCCTTTTCTGCTCCTCTACCCTTCCAATCAAGATGTCTTTCTCCAAGGACTGGTCCCTCCTAGCTATATGTTCAAAGTGTTTAAGCTAGAGTTTCAGAATCCTAGCCTCCAAGGAGAAACTTTGTTTCAGCATCTCCATGATAGACCCATATGTTTTCTTGGTGGTCCTCAGAGTATTAGGTGGAGCTTAGTCCTCCCCCAAACTAAGCCCCATGACCTCTAGCTCTACTGCTTACAAAAAGCATTGCTCATGGGCAAATCTTGCCCTTTTAATATATCAAAGGCAAAATTACATGCTTTCAAAGTCTATATCTAGTAACCATTCATATCATACACCTTAACATTAAAACAACAATAAAAAATTCATTCATGCAGTAAACCTTAACATTACTATATGAAAGAAACAGAAACAGCAATATTCATAAAGTTAAATCAACAAAAACTTTACCACATAACTTATTCAAGCAATTCTTGGTTTCAACTTCTATTTTCCACACTCTATCTCATTTATATGCATATGGCCTGAGGCCTCTGCCCTTTGTCTCAGACTAAATGCTGCTAACTTTTCTCTATATTTTAGTAGCAACAAAAGTAAGCATTTTAACTGCACTTCCTAAACCCCTAACCTCTTACAGAATGCCACATTTCTGGTCCTGAATGATACCCATTGCATGCCTACTTCTCCTTTGTTATTGATTAAATTCTTCTTCTTCTTCTTCTATTGTTGCTGTTATTGTGTTACACAAAGTGAGAACTGATCTATAGTTGACCCTCCAACAGGTTTTCAAAGGCAGTAATCAGATGGGAGGAGTTTGCCTATCCTTCGCCAATGGAGCACCTGGTGGATTCAAACTGTATACCTTCAGAATTGCAGCACAGATTCTTACCACTAGGCCACTAGATCTCAATTTAACACAGAGACTAGCCAATCCCCTTGTGGATAGGATAGCATACCCTATTCACTTATTCCTCCCTATTCACGTGGCAAAGTAAAATTCAGTGGCTATGGCAGCCATTTTGAAAACTAAACTCTTTACACCATAAATACAAATATGAACATTCTACAGAAATTTGTCGTTGTTGTGTCGTGAAGTCTCCTGCCACTCGTAGTGACCCTATATACAACAGTTCTGAAGCCTGCCCTGTCTGAGCACTGACTCTGACATATCACCCTCATTTCCTCAGTTACTGTATCAGTTCATCTCATCCTGGATGGGATCTCCCTCTCCTGCACTGTCCCTCCACCCTTCTGAGCATTATGTCCTCCTCCAAGGACTTTTGTGATATGCCCAAAGTATGTGAGGCAGAGTTTCAAAATCCTAGCCTCCAAAGAGAAACTTGGTTTCACCCTCTCTAAAACAGATTTATTTGTTTTCTTGGCAATCCATGGAAATGAAAAGAAAGAATAATTTTAAAGATCCATGTTCTAGTGGAGGCTTGTTAATTTAAAAACAAATTATAAAGTAGTAACCATTGTATCAACTCTTCAGGCCTATGTCATAATTCAGTTTGCAAGCACCATGATTATCTTTGTTTTCCACAAGAAATTATAGTAGTCCGTTACACTGATGACATTATGATGACTAGACCTGGTAAAACAAAACTACTTTCCATTATGAGAAAAAAGGTTTGGGCTTGCTGCTAAGACTTAGTAGAAATTTAATATTTATTCATGGACTACTAAGTTATCACACAAACTTGACTTCTTATAATGAAGTGTGTTGTCTGGTGTACAATGAATAATGCTGGATGCATACATCAACACTTTATTGCCTCATGGAAATGTTTTATATGACATAAGGCACTACAATCCCTGAATGCATAAGTTACATGAAGAAGTGGCCCAGATGTCATGGTCCCTATTTGTGCTGCATTACTTTCTCTTTCCCAGTGGTTACTTATAATATTATAGATTGCCTCTTACTATCATATTATTGAAGAAAAAAAAAAACACAAACTGTGGATCTAATTTATAGATTGTTCCCTATTATATACAGACTATTCCAACAAGTAACATAACTTGTTGCATATAATGTTACAGATCCTACTTTATAAAACATGCCTGAAGAGCAGGACTGATGAGAAATTCTCTCATTAGACAGAACTTCAAGCAAATAATTGATTGTTTATCCTCATCAAAAAAGAGATAAAAAAAGAGAGAGATCTCCAGATGCCTGGATGTATAACAATTCATTAGCTATGGCCAATGATTTAGACAGATAATCAGGAATATGGAAGGAACATTATTGGGAATTTGGTGACATGACTTAGAACAACTTAGCTGAACTAACCTCTATGAATGAAGGTACAAATGCAGATAGTTGTGTTCCTTCTGTATACTCAGTAATGACTGACTTCACTAGAGAAAGATTTTAATAATCAAGTTTATAGGTTTACCAATTCTGTGGATATCTGTCAGTCTTTACCTCACCCACTTCTGTTCTTTTACACTGGGCTCATGATCCAATAGCCAATGATCTTTATGTTTCTAAAAGTTTGTGAGTTTTCCCAGTTGGAAAATTTGAATGGACTCTCTAAATTCCATACAATATACCTATATAAGACTGTAGTTTATAGGCACAGGGTAGTATATAGAAAGAGAGAATACAAGCAAATCTCTAGAGGTCTGAGAAGCTTACTGTGGACGGGCAGCAACACTATTTATACAAAGAAAATGTTATTTTGGGTAGTACTTAAGCTAGAAGTTCCAAATTCGGGTTTGAAATGCTCCTTTGTGCACACAAATAAGCCAGATTTGACCAATCCACTCAGGCAGTTAAAAGCCGACAAAGAAGAAACTAATCTGGAAGTTGCCAGGAGACGTTCAAATACACATTACACATTATTAAATCTACTAGATTACTTTGACCAAGAATCAAAATAACAATCCATTACAATGATAGAGTTTACAGAATACAACAACATTCTATGAAAGTTGTTAAAAGAATGAAGTCAGCATCAAGGAATTGAATCCGATGTCCACTAACTCCACAAGGTGCATGAGTCTTCTCATGCATCTCAAGCATCCACAACATAAAATAAATTCAAATAAGGTCAACTAATACTTCCATTTTCCCCACACATACTTAAAGTTATTCTAACACCAACTAAATATGCCAAGGATCTTCCTTCTCTGTTGGTGGGTCTGCTATTCCATTGCAATAGCTACACATAGCTCACGTATTATACTTTAAATTATAGAGTGTAGTAGGGAACTAAGGTTACAATTACAATTCAATTCAGAAACAGGATATATTTCTTCAGTAAGAGCAACTTCTCTAATTTACTTTAAAGTCCTTTAATCATCAGCCACTCAGATTTAGTTCAGTGTTACAAAGATCTCTTTTTTTTCCTACTAGTTTATTTACAAAATTCAAATACAAATTTGAACAATTTCTTTCAATTTCCCTCACCCCCCATGCATCAAATTGTGCAACCCAATGATTAATCCCTCCTTCCCCTTGCACATACACATCCCTCTGCTTCCAGTCTCTCCCACCCCTCCTGGATCCTTATACTCATTCTACAACAACGGTTTTATACAATATTTATCCTTATGGGACCAAGAAAGTTCACTCAGTATAATGCTCTCCAGGCCCTCCCAAGTTAGGTAATAATTAATAAAGTTATTGCTCCTGCCTGCTCCATAGTATTCCATTGTGTGAAAGTAACATAATTTCTCAATCCATTCATTTGTGACTGGACATTAGGGCTGTCCATGTATTTGTGATGATGAATAATGCTGCTATGAACATTGGTGTACAAATCTCAGTTTGTGCCTCAGTTCTCATATTCCAAGTAGTAGAATAGCTGAGTCATATGGAATTTCTATGTTCAGCTTTTTGAGAAAGCACCAAACTGCCTTCCCAGAATGGTTGCACCATTTTACAATCCCACCAACAATGTATAAGAGTTCCTTACTCACCACATCCTCTCCAACATCTATTACTTGCTGCCCTGTTAAACTTTGCCACTCTTACTGGAGTGAGATGGTACCTCATTGCAGCCCATAACAACAACAAACAACATATGGCTGTGTACCATACTCTTCAATTCTTTATTCCTGGAAATGAGATTCTTACCTTTGTCCTCTAAACCTATCCAATAAAACTTTATTTGATTTCAAGACTTACAAATTCCATCATAAACAGTCTACAAAAACTGCTGTCATGTACCCATTAAACAATGTGGTGAAACATTCTGCATTCCAATTATTAATGGATGTTTACAGCTGTTCTCATGTTTAGTCTTGTCACATCCTTCACTGGGGGAAAACTTTAATCCATCAGTTTAAGTATTGCAGAGTATTCTGTGGGGATATAACATCTCCATAATCAAATTTTATTTGTCTTCCAAGATAAGAACTCGTCACTTGGCACCAAATCGGTATGGAGAAAGGATACAGCTCTGATGCATACTTTACTTTAATATTTTTAAATTATTTCAAACCACACACAGTTTTCTCTTGCTCTGTTTTGACATCAACTTCTTGGTCTAGACATAGGTTTTGAACGAGCACAACTCAACTTTCTGGGATTCCCATTCTTTTCAATGTTAGCCATAATGTTTTTCCCACATAGTCAATTGTGTGTGTGTGTGTGTGTGCTCAGTACATCCTATGAAGAAGACATATGCAAATAGATATCTTTCTGGTATCCTCTGCTTTCATTTAGGATACATCTGATATCAGTAAAAATATACTATTGCCAGGGAACTTTGGAGGCCTAGTAGTCAGAAGCTGTGCTGTAATCCCAGAAAGAATGCTATTAAAATCCACTAGCTGCTCCACAGGAGAAAGATGGACAATCTCCACCCATGCTATTAACTACCTCTGAAAACCTGCTGGAGGGTCAGCTATGGGTTGATTCTGACGTGACAGTACGCAACAGCAAGAACAAACATACCAGTGCCATGATCTCTTCTAAATCCAGCTTGAATTTCTGGCAATCTCTGTCAATTGTTCTAGCAAACTTTGAATGACCTTCAGCAATATTTTACTTTCATATAATATTATTTATATTGTTCAATAACACTGCATGGTTCAAAATAGGGAAGGGAGTGTGTCAGGGTCAAGGATGCATCCTATCTCTATACCTCTTCAATCTAAATGTAGAAAAGGTCATGTGGGAGGCTAGGCTTTATGAGGAGGAATGTGGCATTGGAATTAGAGGAAGACTCCTCAACAACCTACATTATGCAGATAATCCAACATCGATTGCTGAAAGTGAGGTGTACCTGAAGCACTTGTTTTAGAAGATCAATGACTCTAGTCTTCAATATGGATTGAAGCTCAACATCAAAAGGACAATGATTTACACCAGTGGGCCAGTTGACAGCACCATGATGGATGGAGAGGATATTGAGGCTGTTAACAGTTACAGCTTGCTCAGCTCCACAATCTATACTCTTGGCACCAGAAGCCAGGAAATCAAAAGGAAAATCACATTAGGTAAATCTGCTGTCAGGGACCTTTCCAGAGTACTGAGAAGCAACAATGTCACTCTAGAGACTAAGGTGCACCTAACCCAGGATATGGTCTTCACATTTATTTGTTATCTTTCAGAGAACTGGATAATGACTAAGGATGACAGAAGAAGAATTGATGCCTTTGAGTTGTGGTGCTGGAGAAGGGTCTTGAACATACCATGGAATACAAAGAAAACAAGTAAGTTTGTCTTGGAGGTAAAACCAAGTTTCTCCTTGGAAGCTAAGATTTTGAAATTCTGTCTTATATATTTTGGGCATGTGTCCAGGAGGGACTGATCCTTGGAGGAGGACAGCATGCTCAGAAGGTTGGAAGAGCAGTGAAGGAGATGACGAAAGATACAGTGAGTAGGGCAATGGGGGTAGGTGTGTTGGAGTCAGTAAGATATGCTCAGGACAGGACAGGCTTCAGATCTGTTGTACTTAAGGTTGCTATGAGCTTCAGGCACATAACAATAATAATTTTTACAATGTATTGGATCACCTTTTTTGAGGAATGGGAACAAGTATGGATCTCTTCCAGTCAGTTAGCCAGGTAGCTGTCTTCAAAGTTTTATGGCACAGCCTGGCGAGCACTTTGAAGATTCATTAATGCTAATAATATGAAATGCAAATATTGGAAGCAAAGAAGATCTGAAAGTTGGAATTTAGAGTCTTGATAACAGAAATGAGGCTGAAGACCACATGATTGAATTTTTTTATAATCAATGACCTATTCATTGCAAACATCTTTTAAAAAATCTCACAAATGGTGACTGCATACATGGATCTCACCTAATAACTACATAAGAATCACACTGACTACCTCTGAGAAAAGAATAATTGGAGAAGCTCAATATCAAAAGACATGCCAAATCAAGTGATGACTGTGGAACAGATCAGTTACCAATGTGCAAGTTCAAATCAAAGATCAAGAAAATTTATAAAAAGAAAACAAAA
>NW_006399874.1:10246370-10250988 GCF_000299155.1 Elephantulus edwardii
ATGGCTGTAAATGGATGAGAAAGATTTTAAATAAATATATGAGAGCCTATTTATTAAAAAATTTTAAAGCATAGCTCTTGTCAATATATGCATTATAACAGAGGTTCAAATATTGAACAATTAAATAAATACCAGTAGTTTAAAAAAAATAAAACCATGTTATATCCAGGAATATTAAAAAAATGACCTTGAGTCTATTGGAATTGAATTGAAAAGTTGCCTCAAGAAAAGGTTTGAGGCATTGGACAAATATTACTTAAAATTAGATGAGTTGTGTGATGAACTAAAAGTTTACAGAGGAAAAAATAAAAAACTAAAATGGGCATCAGACAAGGATGCCCACTGTCACCACTTCTATTCAATATGGTATTTGCTAAGGCAATACAACAAGAGAAGGAAATAAAAGACATCCAGATGAGCAAAGAGATAAACTGTCACTATATGTAGATGATATAATAGTGTACACAGGAAATCCCAAAGAGTTAGTAAGCCAAATAAGTAGAGTGTCAGGATATGAGATCAATATCCAAAAATCAATAGGATTCCTCTACAGTGAAAAAGAGAACTCAGAGACAGAAACAAAGAAAGCAATACTATTTACAATAGCCAAACACAAATTGAGATACTTGGGAGTGAACCTAACTAGAGATACAAAAGACCTATACAAAGAAAACTATAGAACATTTCTGCAAGGCACAATAAAAGAACTAAAGAAACTGATATGTGTGCCCTATTCTTGGATAAAGACTCAATATTGCGAAAATGACAATCCTACCAGAAGCAATCTAAATTTTCAACACAATCCCAGTCCAGATACCAAATTCATTTTTCAAGAAGATTGAAAGGAAAATTATCAAATTTATTTAGAGAGGCAAGATATACCAAATAAGCAAAACACTTCTGAGAAACAAAAATGAGGCATAGAACTCCCTGACCTCAAAACCTACTACACAGCAGTGGTAACAGAAACAACATGGTATTGGTACAATGACAGACATATAGACCAATGGAACAGAATTGAGAACCCAGAGATAGACCCAGCTATCTATGGTTGAATGATATTTAGCAAAGAAATCAAAGCTAACATGGGAAAATGATAACTTCTTCAACAACTGGTTCTTGCAATACTGGACTTGCACCTAGAGAAATCTGAAACAGGATCCACATCTCACACCAGAGACCTGGGAGTAAAGTCCAAAACCTTAAGGTTCATAGGAGTTAAACTGGGATCAAGCTAAGGAGTTCTAGTCCAAGGTATAAAGAGACTGCCAAATACAACCAGAAATTCACAATCCGAAGAGGATAAAATTGATGCATGGGACCTTCTCAAGATTAAATCCATGTGTGCATCAAACACTTTTTCCAAAAGAGTGGAAATAAAACCTACTGACTGGGAACAAACATTTGGTATTACCATCTCAGAAAAGAGTTTTATAATGAAAGTTTGTAGAATTCTTCTGAGCCTCCACAAGAGAAAAGACTGATAACCCAATTACAAAATGAGCAAAAGACATGAAAATAATTTGAGGAAGATATTCAAATGGGAAGCTGATAAATGAAGAAATTTTCAAAATCATTGGCAATAGCAGTTGCAAGTCAAAACCACAATGAGGTACCATCTCACTCCCATAACAGTGGCAAAGTTTAACAGGGCAGCAATTAATAAATGTTAGAGAGTATGTGACAAGAAAGGAACTCTTATAAGTTGTTGGTGGGACTGTAAAATGGTAAAACCATTCTGGAAAGCAGATTGACCCTTCCTTAAAAAGCATAGAAATTCCACTTCTTGGAATATTCCCTGAGAGAATAAGAACTGAGGCACAGCTAGATAATTGTACACCAGTGTTCATAACAGCATTATTCACCATCTCAAGTACAGGGAAAAAGACCAAATGTCCAACCATAAATTAATGGAGTGAGAAATTATGGTACATTCACACAATGGAATACAATGCAGCACTCAGGAGCAATGATTTTATAAATTATTACCTAACTGGTAGGGACTAGAGAGCATTATGTTGAATGAACTAACTCAGACCTAAAAGGACCAATGTTATATAAAACCATTATTGTACAATGAATATAAGGATCAAAGGGGGATAGGGGAGGGTTGAAGTAAAGGGATGAGGATGTGCAGGGGGAGGGGCCATTAGTCATGGAATTGTATAATTTGATGGATGGTGGGTGAGGGAAATTGGAAGATTCTGTTCTCTAAAACAATGTATTTGAATTTTGTAAATAAACTGGTGTTAAAAAAATGGACAGCAGAAAAAGCTCTGACAATTAACCTAGAACATCAAGAAACCAAAATAAATGGAAATAAAAAAGTCAAAGAGATGAACAGAAAATTTCAATGAGCAGCTCAAGAAGGTAAAACTAAGTATTTTTTTTAATATACAAATAGCTGGAATTAGAAAATCAAAAAAAGAAGAATTTTCTGTACATTTTTCAAGCTGAAAGAATGAAAACTAAACTCAAGCCTCAATTTGCTATAATCAAGCATGTTATGGGCAAAATCCTAAATGATCTGGAAAGAATAAAATAATTGGCTGACATGGAACCATTTCATGAAAGTAGTGTGTGATCAAAACCATGGTACTGAAGAAACAAGTTCGAGCTACACTGAAGGTGTTAACAAGATATGATGGTTTTAGAGACTGATGAAATACCAAATTCTAAAGTAGGAACTGTAAATGAGCCACCTTTGTAATATGTATTGGGATACAGTGTTTCTCATTATGGTGCATCAGTGCTTTTATAACTTCTTTCAGTCTTCATTTACCTCCAAATAACTATTTTTCTGTAATAAATATCAAAGAAGAAAATAATAGTAGCAGTAGAACAAACACAAGTAACAGGATAATAGCAACAGGTAAGGTGTGCTTTAGTCAACATATAATTGACAACTTCTTACAAATTTTACATTGTTATTTGATGTAACTTATTATGTTACTCATTTGTGGGGTTTTTTTGGAATTATGTAAGCCAGTAATTAAAAACATCATTAATAAAAAATGAAGTTATATCAACTTTCAATTAGATATTAATATAAAAAAATTAATGAAATTTAAACATATTACATCCCTTTTAGTCTGCTTTCATCCATGCTCTTGACATTAGTGGTAACGGCATGATAAAAAATAATATTTAGTGATATGTTACATGGATATTTTCCCAAATCTACGCTCAGTGACCTGACATTTATAGACAGAATTAGTCATGACAGGAATATTTCCATTATGTAAATTAGCAAATGCTACAAATCAAGTACTTGCTAGATTGAGTTGGCTGTTAATAATTTATCAACACACATAATGGAGTAGAGTAATAAAAATAGAAAATTAAATAAGTATAACTATGTGTCATTTGACCCTCATATTTTAAATAGTGAAGCTCATTTGAATTACACAGTCACTTATGAGCTAGAGATTATTACTATCCTTATCTTATAAATAGAAAAAAACTCTAAGATGTGAAGTGTCGAAATAAGTCCCATAAGGTGGCACAACTAGTAAAAGATAGATGTTGTTATGAGCAGTCTAGTCAAGTACAAGTTATAGTAATCCTATAAACAATAGCTCTGAACCTTGCCCTATCCTGAGTCAACCTCAAAGTATGTGAGACAGAGCTTCAAATACTTGCCTTCAAAGAGTAACCCAGTTTCAATCTCTCTAAGACAGAACTGTTTGTTCTCTTGGCAGTCCATGATATAGTCAATACTCCTCAAGAACACCACAACTCAAAGGCATCAATTCTTCTGTCATCTTTTGTCATTGTCCAGCTCTCAGATGCATAGCAAGTAACTGAGAAGACCATGAACTTGTTGTAGATCTGATCAAGAAATGCAGTGTTTCATATGGATTGCTTTTTAATGTCACGAAAGCAAAAATTTTTACTACTGGACTGATAGGCAATGTTGTGATGGATGGAGAAGAGATTGATACTGTCAACAGCTTTATCTTGCTTGGATCTACAATTAACACCCTTGGTACCAGTAGTCAGGAAAGAAGGAGATGCATTACACTGGGAAAATCTGCAATTAGGGACCTTTCCAAGTTATTGAGGGGTACTAATGTCAGTTTGAGAACTAAGGTGTGTCTGATTCAAGTCATGTTGTCTTTCCAATTACTTGCTATGAATGTGAAATAGGGATGAGAGAAAAATTGATCCTTTTGAGCTGTGATGTAGAAGAAGAACACTGAACATCCCATGGATGGCCAAAGGACCAAATATATATATGTTGGACAGGATGCAGCCAGAATGCTCTTTGGAGGTAAGAATGGTGAGTCTTTATCTCACATATTTTGGGCAGCTAGGAAGGGCTATTTATTGGAGAGGGATTTGGTGCTATGAAGGGCAGAGGGTCAGTGAAGGAGAGGAAGACCCCCAACCAGGTGGATTGACAGGATGATTGCTGTAATGTGCTCTTGTGTGTCAGTAAGTGTGAGAATGGCAATGGATAGAACAGGGTTCAGATATTTTGTTCATATGGTCACTACGAGTTGTACTCAACACCACCTAACAACACAACATTATCTATTTTACATCTCCCCTTGTAAAGATATGTTGTTGTTGTTGTTGTTGTTATGTGCCATCGAGTCGCCTGCGACTCATAGCG
>NW_006399874.1:10251798-10252440 GCF_000299155.1 Elephantulus edwardii
TGGTGTACGCCCTTCCCAATTTTGAACCATGCAGTGAATCAATCACCTTGAATTTAACTACAGCATCATTTTTACTGGGTTTAAAGCTCTCCTGAGAATTAACCTAAGTCGTATTACATATATGTATAGAGGAAATTGAAATTAAAGACATGAAAGCGTACAACTTTTTAAGTTTATCTCCAAATTACATAGGAGGAATGGATTTTTTAGGATAATATCTGAAACACAGTACTGTGGTTAGGTGAGCTTGGTGGGTTCTGAATCATATTTATGTTGTCAGGTTCCCTTGAGTTAACCAAAATCTGAGAGACTTTATGAACAACAGAACTGAACCTGGCCCTATTCTTTATCACTCTCATAATCTCTGCCATACTTGAGCCTATTGTTATGGTTACTGTGTTGATTGACCTGACCTATGTTCTTTTGTTGAACCCCTAACTTTCCTGCTATGATGCCTTTTTCCAAGGATTGGCTTCTCCCCAACTCTACCCAAATATATCCAAACTAAGTGAGATGAAGTTTCACCATCTTTGCCTTGAAGGAGCACTCTGGTTGCATTTTTGCCAAGATAGATTGAATATTTCGGCAGTGCATGACACATTTAACTATCAATACCACAATTCAAAGTCATTGATTCTTCTT
>NW_006399874.1:10253980-10259092 GCF_000299155.1 Elephantulus edwardii
GAAACATTAAAAGAAGATGGAAGGGGATCCTGTACCAAAAAGAAAAACTCATCATACTGAAAAATTTCAGGTGGCATTGCATGAACAAAAGAAAACTGTAATAAAGAAAGAGTCCAAGCTGCAGTGAATACACTGGCAAAAGTAAACAGGGTAAGGAAATAAAAAATACGTAGGACATCAATTGACATTTTTCAACAGATGTGAACTTGAATGTGCTCACAAGCCTATCACAGGAAATTTGGAGGAGAGATGACTGGTCATCTGACTGGAAGAGATTCACATTTGTTCCCATTCCTAAGAAAGGTGATCTAACAGAAAGTATCATACAATATTATTAATATCATAGCAAGTAAAATATTGCTGAAGATCATAAAAAATAACTGCAACAGTACATTAACAGAATAAAGCCAGACGTTCAAGCTAGATTTAGAAGATGTCTTATGACACTAGAATTATGATTGCTGATATCAGAATGGATACTGGCTGAAAGCAGAGAATATCAGAAGAATCTCAGTGTTTTATTAATTATTAAAAGTTTCACAAAAAACTATAGTTAACAGAAGAATGTAATTAAGAAGACTTAACTGTGCTCATGTGAAAACTATACCTAGATCAAGAACCTTTTACCTGAAAGGAACAAAAAAAAAAAATGGTATAGTTTAAAATTAGAGAATGTATTAAAAAGGGTTCATAATTTTTCATACCTACTCAATCTGTATTCTGAGCAAATAATTTGTGAAATTGGACTCTGAAGAAGAATGTGGCATCAAGATGGAATACTCATCAACAATCTATCCTGAACAGATTACACAAACTTACTTGTTGAAAATGAAGGGAACATGAAGCGCTTGTTGCAGAAAATTAAAAAACAAACAAACAAAAAAACCCAAACAAACAAAAAACAAAACCAACCTTCAATAGGGCTTGCATCTTAACATCAAGAAGACAAAGGTCCTTACCAGTGTTAAACACCATGATAGATGGAGAAAGAATTAATACTCTTAATGATTTCATTTTGTTTGGATTCACAGTCAAGACCCTTGGTACCAGCAATTCTAAGAAGATGCATTGCTTTGGGCAATACCATGCCCTGGATCAGGCACACCTTCGTCTCTTTAGTACTCTGGAGAGGTCCCTGAAAGCAGATTTTCCCAATGCAATTTGTCTTATCATTTCCTGTCAACTGGTGCCAAGAGTATTGATTGTGGAATCAAGTAAGCTGTAATTGTTAATAACCTCAATCTCTATCTATCATGATGCTGCCAATTGGTCCAGTAGTGAGAATCTTTGTCTTCCTGATGTTTATCTTCATTCCATATTGAAGACTACAGTCCTTGATCTTCTGCAGCAGGTGCTTCAGGTCCGCCTCTGCTTTAGCAAGCTAAATTGTGTCATCTGCATAATGCAGGTTGTTGATAATTCTTCCTCCCATCCTAATGCCACATTCCTCCTCATAAAGCCCAGCCTCATGAATGATCTATTCCACATATATATTGAAAAGTTATGGAGATAGGAAACATCACTGACACACTCCTTTCCTGATTTTAAACCATGAAATATTTCCTTTCTCTGTTGTGAGGACTGATTCCTGGTCCAAGCATAGGTTTCACATGAGCACAGTCGAGAATTCTAGGATTCCCATTTTCCTCAAGGTTAGCCACCATTTGTTATGATCCACACAGTCAAATTCCTTTACATAGTCAATGAAACACAGAAAGACATTCCTCTGGTGCTCTTTGCTTTCAGTGAAAATCCATCTGACATTGGCAATAATGTTTTAAGTGTCATGACCTCTTCCAAACATAGCTTTGTGGTAGTTTTCTGTTGATGTTCGTTCCAGTCATTTTTGGGTAATCTTCAGCAGGATTGTTTGGCATGTGATATTGTTTGATACTTTCTACACTGTCAGAACTCTGTCTATCTATCTATCTATCTACCTATCTATCTATCTATCTATCTATCTATCTATCTATCTATCTATCTATCCATCCATTTGTTTTTTTAAATGGGTAACAATATAGATCTCTTCAAGTCAGTTGGCCAGTTTGTTGTCCTGGAGGCATTTTGGCACAACCTGGTAAGCATGTCCAGTGCAGCATCTGTTTGTTGTCAATTGTTATTCCACCAATTTCTGGGGCCTTATTTGTTTCCAAGTCCTTCACAGCAGTCTGTACCTTCTCCTTCTTCACCATTGTCTCTTGAGCATACCTAGTTTCTTTAAACTCTTCTATCAGCCAATTGTTTTTGGTACAGTGACTCTGTATTCTCCTTCCATTTTCTTTTAATGCTTCCTGGATTATTCAATATTCTGCCCATAACATCCTTAAGTATTACAACTCGAGGCTTTAATTTGTTTTCTAGTTCTTTCAGTTTAAAAATGCTGAGCAAGTTCAACCTTTTTGAGTTTCTGAATTCAGTTCCTTGCATATTTCACTATAATACTTTGCTTTGTCTTCCTGAGCTACCCTTTAAAATCTTCTATTCAGCTCGTTAACATCTTGATTTTTCCCTTTGCACTGGCTTCTCAGCACTCTAGTGCAATATTCAGTCTCTTCTGACATCCATTTTGGCCTTCTTCATCTTTGTAATGACCTTTTCGTTTCTTCATGGGTGATATTCTTGATATCCTCCCACAGTTCGTCTGGTCTTTGTTCATTACTAGTCAAGGCCTCACACCTATTCCTGAGTTGGTTTTTAAATTTAGGTGGGATAGACTCAAGATGATAATAGTTTATATTGTTTCTCATAAGCAAAAATTACTGAAATATTAAACATACTTCAATTTGAATAAAGAAAATATTTAAACTTAAATGAACTTGCTCATGAATTATTCTTCTTAAGACCTGAAGATACAGGTCAGATGTAGTTTAATAAATAATCATTATATAGTGATGGTTATCATAACAAAAATGCATGAAGGACTTATTTATATTATGCATGTTACCTTGCTAAACATATCTGAAAATTTTTAGGGTCTAAGTTAATTCCTTAATTCTTACAAATACATGAAATGTGGCTCAGAGAAATTAAGTGACATGCTGAAGTTAGCCTGATAGTGACAGGTCTGTTATTTAACTTGGGCTTTTCTGATGCTAAAATCTTTTTCCATTCAATTATGTTAACTATTGATGTCTATGCGTGGAAGCCCAGGCGTTTTTAGCTAAATGACTTAACCTGGAACTAGAAAATTTTCCTGAAAAAGATAGTACTCCCTAGGCCAAATCTTCCCTATCTTGATACAATGATTCATTTGAAAATCCATATCAGAGCAGAAATATAGATGCAGACGCTGTCCTAGGTACTTATTTAAATTTGTCAAATAGGCCTTCCCATCCAGTTGATCTCAATATTATTAAGCAAACCAATTTCAATTCACCTACTGAGAAAATAGGAAACATGAAGTACTCAGAAAAGAAATATTCATTACTTTCATGTGTAAGTACATTTTAAATTGATGCCATAACAGTTCAAGATAGTTCATCACTGACTCACCGGCTGCACTAAATTTAAGCTAGATTAATTAGTTCACTCTACTCATTACAAGTCTAATTTTTCTTATACTTTTAGTGACATTTTTAGGTTGTTAAATTGCCAGTGAAAGCAGAACTTGAAATATCAACATTCTTTCAAAATGTTAACTTTGCTGATTATGAAGGAGAATATTGTATAGTGAAAAGAACATAGGGCCTGGGGTCTAAATACCATGAATCAGATCCCAAATCTGACATTTACTCACTCATTCTACTGGAAAGTTATTTCGTCACCCTGACTTAGTTTTCTCCTTTTTGAAATTGTGAACAGTAAGATTTCTAAAGTTAAATAATGCAGGTGAAAGCAGTTTAGAAGTGATAGTGTGTCATAAAGTGAAAAAAAAATAACAACATCGTATTTATGTATTGCGTAACAATAATTTGACTAAGATTTAGTTTGCTGTGGAAATAGGTCTGTGAAAGACTTACTAGAATTATTTATAATTAATCTGGTTCACATCTCTACATATAGGAAATATGAGCCCAATATGATACATGGAACCTTCAAAATAATAATAAACTAGTGCAATAACCAAGACAAAGCAAGCTAAATCTATTAGAAGAATGGATATTAAGAAAATAAGGTATAAAATAAATTATGTAGTCTCAGGCAAGCTGTTTGTGTGAGAAGATATCGATAATTTTTTTCAGGTACATTCATAGAAATAATTTTATGTTTTTTGGAGGGTTTTTTTGGGGGGTGTGTGTGTGTGTGTGTTTTAATTCAAGTGATGGTTAAAGGCTCTCAGACCATATTAACTTTTCCTGAAATAATTTATAGACTTGTGATTTTAATCAAAGTTTACCAAGAATTTGGATTTCTATTCATTCATTGTTGCACATATTCCTCCCTATCCCCATCTCAGTTTGCTTTTCTCTTTAAAAGTTTCTTTCACTGTTGCACAATTTCCTTCACCCCCCCCAGTCCACTTTGCTATGCACCTCTTGTTCTAGACTGCTGTCATGAAAATAATACCTAATCATATATTCCTTTTAAACAGTTCTTATTTTATAATTTTAATTCCTATTGTTAATGTAATTAATTAATAATAACCTCTAGTGGCCTGCCTAGTGGCAAGAAACTGTTCTGTAATTTAAAGGTGCATGGTTCAAATCCACCAGCTGCTCAGTGATTGAAGGATGGGCAATCTCCTCTCATGCACTTAACTGCATATGAAACCCCACCAGATAGTCAGCTATGGGTTGGCTCTGACTTCATGGTACACAACAACAGTCCATCCCTTATTTAGAGCTTTTCTTAGGGAATTAGTTTAGAGCATAACTGATTGCCTGTAACTTTTGAGGTTTCTATTTCCCTTTTAAAAGGAGATATATAGATATAGATATAGATATAGATATAGATATAGATATAGATATAGATATAGATATAGATAGATGTAGATATAGATATAGATAGATGTATAGATATAGATAGATAGATGTGGATATAGATAGTAGATGTAGATATAGAGATATAGATAAATGTATATAGATACAGATAGATATAGATATAGATGGTATAGATATAGATGATATAGATTATATAGATATAGAGATAGAGATAGATGATATAGATATAGAT
>NW_006399874.1:10259192-10278521 GCF_000299155.1 Elephantulus edwardii
ATAGACAGAGACAAAGATAGAGAGAGAGATAAAGGGTATTTTCAAAAAATTTTACTTCTCACTCTGTCAACATTTGTTAGTACACACCACCAGGTATTGTGAAGGAAGTCAGTAGATTAACACAGAAAGAAAAGAACTTGCTAGGAGCAATGAGTCTCAGAATCTGACCTCTTCCCCTTTGGTTTAATATTAGCAAAATATCTATGATAAATTACTGTCCATTGACAATAAAGATAAACAAGAGTAACTAAAGAAATGTCACCAAAGGGGAGAAAGAAGGTTCATTTGAATTGCTTTCCTAAAAGCAATGAAAGTGTTCTAAACATTTCTGATGAACAATAGGAAATTGGTTGATTTCTGCATGTAGGCTTCTCACAAACCTAATGACTTGACACAATTACTTTTTATTTTTGCTCATGAATTCGTTATTCATTCAGCAATGGATTTTATTGACCTGAGTTAACTTCTGCTAATTTATCTTGGTTTGTTCATGCTTCCCTACTGAGTTGGCTGGGGATTGGCTCTTAGGAAACACCTCACTACAATCTATGGTGATGGGAATAACTGGGCCACATATCTCTCTTCATTCAACTTGCTAAGTTTACTAAACCATTACAACAGGTTTCTAAGAGAAGAAATGTGTAAGATATTTGGAATCCTATCTCTGGAACTGGCTTCTACCATGTTGTTCTTATGTTTTTATTATTATTATTATTATTATCAACTTTAATGAAAGTTTACAGAGACTTTGGATTTCCATTGATTCATTGTTGCACTTTTCTCCCTGCTGAACCTCCCCCACACAGTTCACTCTTCTCTCTGAAAAGTAAAGGAAAAATTATTTAATTGTTATGCAATCCCTCCCCCCAAGTCCATTCAGCTATGCAGCCATCATTCTCGACTCCTGTCATGACAATAATACCTAACCATATATCCCTTTTAATATGTTTTCAGTGGCTATAAATTGCATGAGAGGAGACTGCCCATTTTTCTCCTGTGGAACAGCTAGTAGATTACTCTGAGTTCGAAGAGCACCTCCTTACCATTAAGTCATCAGTGTTCCTTTCAATCAGGTCTTTTGTTCATAGGGTTGGAAAGAATTGTACTTGACTCACTTGCATCTAACAAAAACAATGATCATATGTGTTATATTTTACATAACTACAAGTGAATGCTCACATTCACTTAGTGAGGCCGAACTCACTAAGCATTTATTAAACTGAAGAAACTAAAGAATAAATTCAAGCCGCAAATTCCAATGCTATGGGTGAAATATTGAATTATTTAGAAAGTAGTAAAAGAAGATGAAAGGAGTATACCGAGTCACTGTACCAAAAGGAATTGGTGGACACAGAAGCATTTCAAGAAAAAACATAAGAACAAGAGACAATGGTGTGAAGGAGAAAGTGAAGGTTGCTCTGAAGGACTCGGCAAAAATAAAGCACCAGGAGTTGATCGAGTACCAACTGACATATTTCAACAAACAGATGCTG
This sequence comes from Elephantulus edwardii, assembly GCF_000299155.1. Taxonomy (NCBI): domain Eukaryota; kingdom Metazoa; phylum Chordata; class Mammalia; order Macroscelidea; family Macroscelididae; genus Elephantulus; species Elephantulus edwardii. The sequence goes on from NW_006399874.1 coordinate 10,260,686, forward strand.
CCCTAGATGTGCTCACCAGGTTGTGCCAAGAAATCTGGATGAAAACTACCTGGCTAACTCACTGAAAGAGATCCATTTTTATTCTCATTTTTAAAAAAAGTGACCCAACAGAGGGTGAAAATTATAGAACGATATCACTAATAACACACTAGCAAAAACCTGCTGAAGACTATTTAGAAATAATTGAAACAATGCTTTGGCAGAGAACTACCAGAAATACAAGCTGGATTTAGAAGAGGCTGTGGCACAGAACAGAACATTCCAGAGGTTTGGTTGTATGCAAAGGAATGTGGCATTGAGATTGGAGGAAGACTAGTCAACGATCTATGTTATACAAGTGACACAACCATGCTTGCTGAAACTGAGGTGGACCTGAAGTGCTTGCTGAAGAAGGTCAAGGACTGTAGCCTTCAATATGGATTGAAGCTCAACATCAAGAAGACAATGATTCTCACCACTGGACCAATTGACAGCACCATGATGGATGGAGAAGAATTTGAGATTATTATACAGTTATAGCTTGTTCAGCTCCACAATCAATATTTTTGTCACCAGCAGTCAGAAAATCTAAAGATCAATTACATTAGGTAAATGTGCTGTCAGGGACCTCTCCAGAGTACTGAGAAGCAACAATGTCAGTCTAGAGACTAAGGTGCACTTGATCCAGTCCATGGTCTTAGTAATTACTTGATATGCATCAGAGAGCTGGATAATGACTAAGAAGGACAAAAGAAGAATTAATGCCTTTGAGTTGTGGTGCTGGAGAAGAGTTTTGCACATACCATGGACTGCCAAGAAAACAAATAAGACTGTCTCAGAGGAAACAAAGCCAAGTTTCTCCTTGAAGGCTAGGATTTTGAGGCTCTATCTCACATATTTTGAGCACGTAACCAGGAGAAATCTATCACTGGTGAAGGATATCATACTCAGAGAAGTAGAGGGATGGTGCAAGAGAGGAAAACCCTGAATGAGATTAATTGATATAGTAACTGGAGCAATGGGTTTTGTGTGTTGAAATCAGTGAAACTGTCTCAGGACAGGGAAGACTTAAGAGCTTCTGTACATAGGGTCACTATGGGTAGCAGGTAACTTGATGACACATAACAGCAACAACAACAAGTGAATGCTCACATAATACAATTATTGTTAAATGATGGATTCTGGCATGAAGAAAGTATACCAGAAGAATATCTACTTATACGTTATTGATTATGCAAAGACATTTTTTGTGGAACATAACAAATTATGGCTAATATTAAGAAGAATGAGGATCCTTATATTTCTTCACCAACACAAGAAAGTCCTAAGGCCTTGCTCTTATCATAACCAGTCTAAGCAACTCTTATGTCTTGGACTTCTTTACAATCCTTTTTTTAAAAAAAATTTTTTAATGTTTCTGTCATTGTATAAAGTCTAGCCTTAAAGGAGAAATATATCTATATTGGATTGATTAATGCTTCATTAAAATTCATGTCCATGCAGAACCGCATAATGAGATCTTATTTGGGAATTAGTTGAGTCCACACTGGACTAGACTGGGTCCTAAATCTAGGTGTGGGGTCCTTTTAAAAAGAGAGAAATGAAGGCAGAGGCAGAGGGAAGAACACTATGTGAAGGCAGAGCAGAGATAGGATTTATGTGTCTATGAGCCAAGGATTCCAAAGATTTTTAGTGATCTCCAGAAGTTAAGACAGAGGCATGGAATAGAATCTCCCTCAGAGCCTCCAAATGGTGTCAAATCTTGCTGACACCTGGTTTTCAGAATAGTGAAAGAATTTACTTTTAATTTCAATCTCTTGGCTTCCAAAACAAAATGACAACATTCCAAAATCCCCACAAAATACAAAATTAAAACAAAAAAACTCCCACAGTTTTATTTCTAGTAGCTTTATGGATGGGAGCTAACAATATTCCAAGATGTGAGATATGAGTCCTCCAAAATCCAAATAAACCAACCAAACATTGTTAATGTTAAAATAAAGATCCTGTAAGCAATATTTATTATGGTTTTTTTGTTCTTTATGATGATTTGTACCCTAACGTCCATTTTATTGGAGATTAAAATGGCTACTCTTGCTTTAAAAAATATATATAATTATCATTTGCTTCGCATATTCCTTCCCCCACTCCTATAATTTTTAGTCTGTCTTTATCTTCACTTTTCCAGAATGTCTCTTATAGATAGCATATGGATGGGTTTGGGGTTTTTTAAATCCAATTTGGTACTTTTTCTCTTTTCATTGGTGTAACTATTCACCTTCAGTGTTACTGAGATCCAAAGTTTTATTCCAGTCATTTTATTGAATTATTTTTGTAATATTGCTAATTATTTAATACATCAATTTTTCTGTGGCATCTCTTCTGTGGGGAGGACTTCCTTTAGTATTTCCTTTTTAAAAAAATATTTATTCATTTATTTACTTTTAATTTGGTGTACCGTCGAATTGAATCCAACTGGCAAAGGAGGAGTTTGCCTCTCCTTCTCCAGTGGAGCATCTGGTGGATTTGAACTGCACAACTTTGGGACTGCAGTGCAGCTTCTTTCTACTAGGTCACCAGAGCTTCTCTTTTAGTATTTCTTGCAATAGTGGTCTTGTTTTCATGAGCTCCCTTAGTTTCTGCTTCTCTGGGGATGTCTTGATCTTTTTGTCATATTTGACGGACATTTGCTGGACATAAGATTCTCAGTTTATAGCTATGATTTTAAGTGTTTGCTAGGTCATTCCACTGTCTTCTTGCTCACATGATTTCTGTTGAGAAACTGTCACTTAACCTTTTTTGTTTTCTTTTATAGACCACTCTTCATTTTCCTCCAGCTGATTTCAGAGTTCTCTCCTAGTCTTTGAATATGGAAAATGCCACGATGCTATTCAATGGTGTTTTTCTTTTGATGTCTATTCTATTTAGGGTTTGTTCAGCTTCTTGGATGTGTATTTTCTCATTTTCATGATACCTTGAAAGTTTTCTTCTTGTATCTCTTCCACCATTTTTTTCTGTGTCTCTCCCTACTCCCTTCTTCTTGTTCTGAAATTCCAAGTATGCACATGTTATTCCTGTTGATTAGGCTTTCTTCATTTCCCCTCATTATTTATTTACTTTAATTTTTTTTTAAACGGATCGATGCTGAGAGATCTAACTTCCATTTTACGGGTTCTGTGCTCCATTTCTTCAATTCTGCTTATCTGTCTCTCCAACATGTTGATAGCTTCTGGGATATTGGTCTTAACATTTTGAATTGCTATTTCTTAATTTTCTATGTTTGCTGATGCCTTACTATTTTTTCCTATTTTGTCTAGCATTTATTTTTTAAGTTACTCTTGAGTTTTATTTGAAGATTCTTACAATTATTCAACTTCTACTTTTATCCAGTGAAAATATTTGATGATTGTTCTTTTGAATTTTGTGTCAGGAAACTCCATTAGAGTTCTGACTCCAGGAGATCCAAGGATTCAATATTTTAATCACTATTTAAGGATGATATTTTGCTTTGGTTATGTATGAGGTTTGGGGTAGACTGCTTCTTCTATGTCATTGCTGTAATAGAGTTTTTCTTGCCTTGGGTTCTGGAAATTCCTAGGTTTGGTGACTTTGGCTGGGGAGCTCACTACCCCAAGGGGTGCTGAGGCAACTTTTCCTGCTTGGAGTCCTCTCTGGTCCTGGGCCTGCTGAGAAGATTCCCCATGACTGATGATCTCACTGCTCCAGGGGAGGTAAGGGAAGCTCAATATTTCTGCAGTCTTCTCTGATATTAGAGGTGATGTGTTGGCTCTGCTTGGTTAGGAAGCTCACTGCTTCAGCTCCAGTAACTTCTTGAAAGCTTCTTCCTCACTATTTCTGCCTTGATATTTATTACTCAAACAGTTCATAGGACAGCTTAATCTTTTCTAAGAGTCAGATCACCAAAATGCTAAAGATTTGTCCAAAAACCTTAAAAGGAACTGTGATTAAAACACTTAATACATTTGGGGAGTCATATTTTTGTTTCTTTTTAAAGACAGATTTCTTTTTTCTACTCTTATTTAGGAGAAAAAAATTAAACAACTCAGAGACTTGCCAATTACCATAGCATAGGCCTAGCTACATTTTATAATAAATAAGCATACAATCAAGACAGGTGCTAGAAATTATTCCTTTGTGTTTTTTAAATTGAAGAAATTTCAGAAATGAGAGTACAACTACAAAAGGTGCATAGATAGGCAATGATCCATGACCTAAGAAGATACCTCACAAAATTAGATGCCATGAAGAGCCAGGTGATATTTCACATTAAGCTAAAAGAGTTTTATAACCAGGAGAATATCTAGAAGACATTGGACATTTTAGTAATCTCAGTCAAACAAAGTTTATATTGCTTTGATATTCACCTCAGTCACTGAAGACTGTCTAATATTATCATTTTACAGTTAAGGTGTTATTATAATATTTCGTGCTACTCTTGGTTATGCATTATTTTACTTAGCCTAAAATGGTCCAGGAAGGAATAGCATATAAGAGGTAGGCAGGAATAATAAGGAAAGTGCTAAATGGGAAGAAACAAAATCAAGCAAGTAAATTTCAAGATTAAATTATCAGGGCAGCTCCATCCCCCCTCTTTTTCTTAAACTGGAGTTTTAATTAAAAATTACAGAAAGGTTGAGTTTTCATTAATTCATTGCACATTTTCCTTTCTCTCCCACCCTCTCCTTTTACATTAACCCTCCAACTAAAAGGAAAACAGTCTGGAGAATAATGTCAGTCTCATTTTCCCTCCTTTTTTTGTAGTTTTTGCTTTCTTATTTAACATGCAATTAATTAACTTTATATTAGTTATTAAAAGGACACTAAAATATTGATAAAATAGTTTACCACTTAATCATGATCTACTTTGATGAAAGTGGCAGGCTAAGATAAGATGCAAAGAAATATCATAGTCTTCCCTGTTGCCCAGTTAAGTCCAAACAAATTCATATTTTTATGTATGACATATCAAGTTTGTACTATATTTCTAGAAAATAAAGAGGAAGATATAGCAAAAGGTTTGTTTATGAAGAACTTAAAAGCTTTTAATTTGATAAATATTTTGCACTATTATACCTAGAACTTGAATAAATGTTAATTATTTTATAATTTAAGTTTATTTGTAAAATAATATCTTTCTCATATATATAATTAATCAATGTTGAACTTTTATGTGTGTTGTTTGTATCTTATTGTTGTTAGTTGCCCTTGAATCAGTCCTTAACTTGTGAAAACCTCATTTGGTTACCTAGAAACCAAATGGTTTCTTAGTCTTTGAACAATCACTCCAACCCATTGTGGCTGAGTCCGCTGTGATCCATGGAGTTTGCATTAGCTGATTTTAGAAGCAGATTGCAAGATCTTTCTTTGAGTTCCTCTTTCTTAAAAAACAAGATTTAGTTTCACTGTAATTTTAATGAACATTTGCAGAGAAGTTAGATTTTCATTCATTAATTGTTGCACATTTTACCCACGCTTCCTTTATTCCCTTCCCTTGCCTTCCCCCAGTCTCTTTGCAAGGATATATTGCTTGTGCTGTTGTCATGTGTCTAATGCCTAATTATATATACTTTTAAGACAGTTCTTTCCTTCATCTGTTCCAATGAAATGATCAATCCTATTCTCCCCTCAACTCCTCAGGTCACACTTGCTTTATAATAGAGGTGCTGTGTAATATTTGTCCTTCAGTGGCTGAGATATTTCACTCAGCATGGTGTGCTCAAGGGTTCCCCATGTTATGAGTTCATTGTTTTCACTGCTGCATAATATTTCATTGCATGAATATACCATAGTTTTTCTATCCATTCATTTGTTGATGGGCACTGGGGTAGCTTCCATCTCTTTGCTGTTGTAAATATAGAGCAATAAACACAGGTGTGCATATATCTATTGGGATGGTGGTTATGGTTTCTTTAGGGTATATTTTCAGTAGTTGAATTTCTGAGTCAAATGGTATTTTTATTTCCAACTTTTTCAGAATGTGCTACATCACCTTCCATAGTGGTTGCACCATTTTACAATATTACCATCCCACCAGTAGTGGATAAGTGTTCCAATCTCATATATATATATATATATATATATATATACATAATAGACCACAATAGAAAGAACACTGAAGTTTATCATGGTCAAATTCACTGGAATCAAAGACAAAGAAAGAATTCTGAAAGCACACAGGAGAAAAATGAAGATTAGCCTATAAAGGAGAGCAAGTAAGTGCCGATTTCTCAGAAAAACAATGTGAAAAAGACAGTGGAATAACATATATCAAACACTCAGATGACACAACTGTCAGCAAAGAATCCTGTGCCCAGAAAAACTGTCCATCAAAGATGACGAAGAACTCAAGATATTGTTTGAAAAGCAGAAATTGTTGGAGTTTGTAAAAAAAAAAAAGTGGAGACAAGTGTTGCAGGAAATACTAGAAATCTTTTTCAGAGACAATACAGAAAATAGGATGGATCAAACTAACCAGCACAACACAGAGCAGAACCCAACAAAATTACAGCAATAAAACCTTTTCAATAATCACACTGAATGTGAATTGTTTAAATGCACCAATGAAGAGAAAAAGAGTAGCAGATTGGAGAAAAAACATAAAACTCTTTAATGTCTTGTCTACAACAACACAAAGACATAGATTTTTTTCTATCATTCTTATTCATTATTCAGCTCTCTGATGCATAGCATACAATTGCAAAGTTCCTGGCTGGATCAGATGTGCCTTAGTCTCTACACTCACATCATTGCTCTTCAGTACTCTTGAGAAGTCCTTCCCAATACAATCTGACCTTTAATTTCCTAGATGCTGGTACCAAGAGAGTTTATTGTGAAGCCAAGTAAGCTGAAACTGTTAAAATTCTCTATTTCTTCTCCATGTATCATGATAATGACAATTGGCCCAGTGGTGAAAATCATTGTTTTCTTGATGTTAAGATTCAAACTATATTGAACACTACAGTCCTTGACCTTCTGCAACAAGTACCTCAAGTCCTTTCCCATTAAAGCAAGCAAGTTGTACCATCTGCATAACACAGTTTGTTGATGAGTCTTTCTCCAATTCTGATGTTACATTCCCTCTCATAAAGTTCAGACTCATGGGTGATCTGTTCTGCATAGATATTGAAAAGGTATGGAAGTAGGGTGAATCCCTGGTGTACACCTTTCCTGATTTTGAACCAATCAATGTTCTCTTTCTCTGTTCTGATGACTGCCTCATGGTTCAAGCATAAGTTTCTCAGAAGCACAATCAAGTGTTCTTGGATTCCCATTCTTCTCAAAGTTACCACAACTTTTTGTGATCCACACAGTCCAATTTCTTTGCATAGTCAATAAAACACAGACACATTCCTCTAGTAGTCTCTGCTTTCAGCTAAGATTCATCTAACACTGACTATAATGTCCCTCTTCTAAACCTGGGCTGCACATCAAACAGTTCTCTGTTGATGTGCTGTTCTGGTTGTTTTTGTATAATCATTAGCACAAATTTGCTTGAGTATGATATTAATGATATTATTCAATAATTTCAACACTATCGAATCACCATTTTTTTAGAATGGGAATATATATGAATCTCATCCAGTCAGTTTGTCTGGTAATTGCCCTCCATATTTTTTATCATACCCTAGTGAGCATGACCATGGCTGCATCTGTTTGTTGAGATACGTCAGTTGGTATGTTGTCAATTCCTGAGGCCCGTTTTTTGGTCAATTCCTTCAGAGTAGCTTGAACTTTCTCTTTCATCACTATTGCCTCTTGATCATGTTATTTCTTAAAATTCTTCTATGTCAACCAATTTTATTTGGGGTGTGTGTGTGTGTGTGTGTGTGTGTGTGTGTGTGTATAGTGACTCTGTGTACTCCTTCCATCTCCATTGATGCTTCCTGGGTCATTCAACATCTTGCTAATAGCATCCTTAAATATTGCAACTTCAGGCTTGAACTTGTTTTCCAGTTCTTTCAGCTTAAGAAATGCTGAGCGAGTGTATTCTTTTTCATTTTCCAACTCCAGTTCTTTGCACATTTTATTATAATATTTTTCTTTGTTTTCTCTTTTTGTCCTTTCAAATCTTCTGTTCTGCTCCTTAACTTCTGGATTTCATCCCTTCATTTTGGCTTTTTTAAAATTGAGAGCAATCTTCAGAGTCTTTTCTGACATCCATTGTGGTGTTTTCTTCTTCTTCCATATTTGTAATGTGTTAGTTGATGATATTATTGAGATCATCCAACAGCTCATCTTGTCTTAGCTCATTAATATTCAAGGATTCAAACCTGTGCCTGAGATGGTCATTATATTCAAGAGGGATAGATTCAAAGCCAAATTTTTGTTCTTGTGGATTTGATTTAATATTATTTAGCTTTAGATTGAACTTGCATATGAGTAGTTGATGATCTGACCTAGTTTACCCAGCTGACATTGAGTTTCTCCAATGATTTTTCACACAGGTGTAATCAATCTGATTCCTGCATAGACCATCAAATGGGGTCCATGTGTATAGTCACGCTTTGTAGTTCTTATAATAGTTATTTTCAAGAAATAAGTCACTGACTGTATAGAATTCTATCATTCTGACACTTTTTAAAAAGGTTAGAAATAGAAGTATCATTCGCCTACTGGAAATAAACTCCAAAGAAACCAGAGATATAACTCAAATAGGTGTATGCACACACATGTTTACTGCTGTATTATCACAATAGCAAAGAAATGGCAGCAGCTCAAGTGCTCATCAACAGATTAATGGATAGAAAAACTATGGTACATTTGCAAAATGGAATACTATGCAACATTGTAAAATACTGTACACATGAGCAAGCCATGGTGAAGATATTATGCTGAGTAAAAAAATATCTGTCACAAAAGGACAAATACTGCATAACAGTGCTGTTCCAAAATAGGACTTAAAAGTGGAGAGTTGAGGGAGAATAGGTAAAGAGGATAGATAATGACCACTACATTAGAGCAGATGAGGGGAAGAACTATCTGAAAGGAATGTATGATAAAGCATTGTGTGTATAACAACAATCTGGACAAATGGTGTACTGCAAAGTGGATGGGGAGATGGAGAAGGAAGAGGGAGGAAGAAAAATGTGCAACAATGAATGAATGAAAACGCAACCTTTCTGTAAAATTTCATTAATATTACAATTTTTAAAAATTACACACAAAACAGGAAAGAAAGGAAAAAATTACAACAAAAACTAAACCAAGAAACAACTAAACCAAGACAAAGATGGTAGTTACGCAGTAAATGCATTGGCTGGATATCAAACCTGGCTGTCCTATATCGAAGGTAAAAATACTGCTATTAAGCCATGACTGCTCATTATTTACATCCTTTTAGGCACTCAGTCACTTGACTTCACCCTAAAGGTGCTGGTACTATGACTGTTTAATGCAAATATATCTGAGAAACGCATTCTCTGCCTCTTAAAACTAAATGTTATTACTGAGAAGAAAACCATTTCTTAAATATTTTACTCTAAATAAGAAATACTCACATGTCTTGGCACTCTCAGAAATAAAAAATTCATGTGCATTATTTATTCAGAGAAATTTTAAGTCTTCAGCAGTTTTAATACATTCTCAAGTTATTATAAAAGGAGTTCTGGTGGCCTATTGTACAGCTAACTTAAAGACCGCATTTTTCTGTAGGTTTGAATCCACCAGACCCTCTTAGGTACAAAGATGAATAATCTCCTCCTATGTTATTTACATCCTTGGAAACCCAATGGAGAGTTAGCTGTAAGTCGATTCCAACTTGACAGCAATAAGTTATTAGAATTTGTTGATAGTCCAGTCACACATACAGAGTGAAGTTCTTAATAGACATGCATCTGCTATTTTAATAATTGGGCTGTTTTATATCAATATCACAGAGTCTTTTACTTCTATTTAATAAAATCAAAAGAAGTTTATTGAGAGAAAGAGATATGATCCAGATGATAGAGACTAAGAAAACATTAAAATTAATAGAGTGAAAATGGCTGCCTTATGGGACAAGGAAGAAGTTGGAGCACAAACCAGAAGTAGGAAAATCATGACTGACTCAAAGTCAGGAAAGTCACAGATGTGATACGTAAAAGCAGTTATTTAATAAGGATTAGTGCATAACATGTATGTTGAATTACATGATGTGGTCTGAGTCCATAATACCAGCATATATAGTCTTCAGTTTATTATAGGGTGGTCACAGGACCATATCAGTACAGGGTTTTTGGGGTTTTTTTTATTTTTCTGTAACCTGATAAGAACTGTTTTCTCAATCATGTCTTTTTCTGTGAGCCCACATGAAGGTTTATTGTAATGATGTGCAACAGATTCTTTGAGTGTGAACTATAACTTCTTACACATGTTTGACCATGGTGAAAAGACCCTTTAGGAAGAGAGTTTTTAAAAGCTCTGGTAGTACAGTGCATTATATGTTGGACTGCTAACTAAAGGTTTGGTAATTGAAAAGCACCAGCCAAGTGAGAGAAAGATGAAGCAAAGTGCTCTTATCAAGATTTATAGCCTCAGAAATCTGATGGAAGATCACCATGAGTCAGAATTGGCTAAACAGTGATGATGTTGAGGTCTTCCTTGGTTTTTTTTACATCTGAAAAACCTGAGAGAAAAAGAATTTCCAGTACAACACTATACATGGAAAAAAGATACTGATCAACCATTTTTAAAGCCATGAGGTGTTCAATAGTTGGGTTTTTTTTTATTTAAAGGGAAAAGTTACTAAAGTCTGTAATTCTTTTAAAAAAGCATAATTTGTTAATTTGCTTATATCAGTATAATTTTATACAAGTAAGAAAAACAATTAACAGTGCTTAATTATGTTCTCCCATTAAAATACTGTTGGTGTTACATGCTATCAGTTAAGAACCAACACATCGCTAACCCTCCAGCAGGTTTTTAGAGGCAGTAAATTGCTTGTAAGAAAATTGTCCACTTTTTTTTTCAGAGTACCTAGTAGATTAAAACATATGCCTTTAGTTGATAGCACAACTCCTTACCCACTAAGCGACTAGAGCTCCCTCTCAATATAATTGTTGTTGCTGTTTGCCGTTGAGTGGAAACTGACCCATTGCTAACTCTCCAGCAGGTTTTCAGAGGCAGTAAATCACACGAAAGGATATTGCTCATCTTCCTTCTATGGAATAGTTGGTGGATTTGAACCACATGCCTGTGTGTTTGCAGTGCAGTTTCTTATCTCTAAGCCACCAGAGCTCTCAATATAATGGTATACCTTAAACTAAGACACATTGTTATTGTTGTTGTTATGTGCCATTGAGTCACTTGTGACTCATGTACAATGTACAATGGCTCTGAATTCTGCTCTTTTCTGAGCAAACCTTATTGTCTCTGACACACCTATCCCCATAGTCCTAGTCACTGAGTCAATCCATCTCTCTCCACCCTCCCAAGCATGATGTCCCTTTCTAAGGACTGGTATCTCCTTACAATATGCCCAAAATACATCAGACAGAGCTTCAGAATCCTTGCCTCCAAGGAGCAGCCTGGTTTCACCCTCTCCAGGACAAACCCATTTGTTTTCCTAGCAGTCTATGCTATATTCAATACTCTTCTCCAGTACCACAGCTCAAATACATCAATTCTTCTTCTAACATTCCTAGTCATTGTCCAGCTTTCTGATGCATAACAAGTAATTGCGAAGACCATGGCCTGGATCATGTGCACCTTAGTCTCCGGACTGACACTGTTGCTCTTCAGTTCTCTGGAGAAGTCCCTGACAGGAAAAAAAAATACATTTTGGGATGTAGCCACTTAAATCTTAGTAATAATTTGTTCACTAACTAACTTACTCAGCAAATCTACCTCAGAGTTTCCAAGGCTGTAATTAATAAGGAGGAGCTTTCCCATCTTCTTTTCTCACTGCTGCTGTGGAGACAAAGTACCATAAAAGCACATATTTTGAGTTAGCAGTTTACTTCCCTATGGACTACAATACCACCCTTGCCTTTATGATGATACTGTTAGAGAGTGCTGCTATCAGATCAATTAAGACAAGCTGAACTGAAAACAACCAAGCAAATACCAACTTACTGGAGTATTATTAGAAAAAGGCTACTAGGAAAACAATTTCCATGACTTCTCTGTGTGATTTTGGTTACTTTCATGTTGCTCTGATACAAGAAGCTATGCACCAATATTTCCAATACCACTAGTAGGATCACACATGGTGAAGAGTGACCAGTGAAACTTCTAAGCAAAGACAAACTAAGAAACAGGGATAATCACACATTTCTGAAATACCATGTCCTTGAGAAATCTGAATTTACAATTAACACACATGGTAGCAGCACTGAAGAAGTCAAAATATATACTGCATTGATTAAGCATCTTATAAACCTTGGATACTGGTAGGAAAAGAAGGGGCAAAGGTTGCATGTGGGGAGATACTGTACAGAATAGTGTAATGTGTATTAGGTTTCCTAAGAACAACTCAGCAAAGTTCCTGAAAACTGTCTGAGTAGTACTCTCCCACCCTTATTCCATAAGAAACCCTTTGAATGATGGTTATTGGCGTAGGAATGCAGACATGCCTCAGAGCATGGGAGGCACTAAAGTCCTTGACTGGACTATGTCCAGAGTCTTCAGAGCTCTGATTCTACACTAAATAATATATGCAGATAACAGCTTTTTTCATGAAGTCAGCTAGGTAAAGCCTGTATAATTACTTAAAGTCATGCCTGAAAGGTCACACACTAAATTTTGGCTTAGCTCTAGACTCCTCAGCTATATTAGTCATTAAAGCAGACAAAAAGTTACCAAAAGTAAATTATATTTAAAATTTTAAAATAAAAATGAATTCCATATGTAATGTAAAAAATATCAAGAAGAAATTAGAAGGCATCATGGTCATTGGTTGTTAATTATGTTATATTAATTTATATATAATGCAATAAAATATGGCTACAGAATTTTATTTTTAATTGGTCAATGATATTAATGGCATTTTTATTGTTGCTGTTGTTATTATATGCTATTGAGTCAGAACCAACTCATAACTTAGCCTCGAACAAGTTTTCAGAGGATAGAAATAAAATGTAGCTGATGATAGCTGATGTTAGATGGATATTAGCTGAAAGCAGGAAATACCAGAAGAATGTATATCTGTGTTTCATTGATTATGCAAAGGCATTTGACTGTGTGGATCATAACAAACTGTGGCTGACTCTGAGAAGAATAGGAATCCCGGAACATTTAATCGTGCTAATGTGATACCTATACTTGGACCAAGAGGCAGTTGTCAGAACAGAGCAGAGTAACACTGAATGGTTCAAAATTGGGAAGGGTGTACGCCAGGGATGTGTCCTGTCTCTATACCTTTTCAACCTGTATGCAGAGCAAATTATCCGGGAGTCTGGGCTCTATGAGGAGAAGTGTGGTGTCAGGATTGGTGGAAGATCTACTAACAATCTGCCTTATGCAGATGATACAAGCCTGCTTGCTGAAACTGAGGAGGACCTCATGCATTTGCTGCAGAGGGTCAAGGACTGTAGCCTTCAATATGGACTGGGGCTCAATGTCAAAAAGACAGAGATTCTCACCACTGGACCGATTGGCAGCATCAGGATGGATTGCAAAGAGATTGAGAGTGTTCACAGCTTCAGTTTACTCAGCTTAATGGTCAACACTCTTGGCACCAGCAGCCAGGAAATCAAAAAACCTATTGCGATAGGAAAGTCTGCTGTGAGGGACCTCTCTTAAGTACTCAAGAGAAATGGTGTCTCTCTGGAGACTAAGGTGTGTCTGATACAGGGCATGGTATTTGCAATCGCTTGTTATGCATCAGAGAGTTGGACAATGACTAGGGAGGACAGAAGGAGAATTGATGCCTTTGAGCTGTGGTGCTGGAGAAGAGTATTGAATGTACCATGGACTGCCAAGAAAACAAACAGATTCATCCTGGAGAGGGTTAAACCAAGCTACTCCTTGGAGGCAGGGATTCTGGGCTTCGTCTGACATACTTTGGACATGTTGCAAGGAGGGACAGGTCCTTGGAGAGGGACATCATGTTTGGGAAGGTGGAGGGACAGCGCAAGAGGGGAAGACCCTCGATAAGATGGATTGATTCAGTGACTGGGGTAATCGGGATGGGTGTGTCAGAGGCAGTACGATTGGCACAGGATAGAACCGGGTTTAGGGCTGTTGTACAAGGGTTGTTATGAGTTGCAAACTACTCGATAGCACATAACAACAACATAAATAAATAAAATGAGAGAAGACTTCCTATCTTTCTCCAGAGGAGCGGCTGAAGGACCCGATCCACCTTCCTTGAAGTTGGTGACACAACTTCTTATCATTAATAGTCTAATGAGAGACACATAAGCCAAAAGTCTTTAAGAGAAAAGTAGTTTTAGAAAGTTTAACTTAACAAAATTTTGTTCTAAGAGCTCTGTTAATGAGAAGGTTTAGTTTAATTTATACAATATTTATGTCTCAAAAATGAGTTAGTAATTATTTCCATATTTGGATGTTACCCTTTGCCTCTAGAAATTTTCATATTTTAACTTACAAAGTTACATTGCTTTTCATAGGCTGGTCAATGGTCCATTATTTCAGAAATGCATGGCCAGGCTTGCTTCCTATTCAGTCTTCTTTTGGTAATTCTGCTAAAATTTGTCTACTATAGGTCACCATGCTGGTACTTGAAATACTGGTGACATAATTTCTATCATCACAGCATCATGCAAACCTCTTATAATATGGTAAACTGGCAGGCAAAATTATAACAAATAAAAAAATGGAAGCTGTCAACAATTAGTTTTACTAGGATCTGAAATCAATATCAATGGAAGCAGCAGTTGAGATAGCAAAAGATGTACTACAATAACACATCTTCAGTTAAAGACTTGTTCAAATTGCTAATGAGCAAGAATGTCACCTTCTAAACAAAAACTGAGGTATTTTCATTTGCTGATATGTATATGAAAGTCCAGAAATGACTGGAACAATTATGCTGGAACTACTTGCCCAACTGACTGGAAGAGATCCAGATTTATTCCCATTCCAGAAAAAGGTGACCTGACAGGGTATGGAAATTATTGAACAATATCACACACTACCAATATCCTGCTGAAGATTTATAAAAATGACTGGAACAGTACATCCACTACCAGAAATACAAGCTAGGGTTAGAAGAGGTAGTGGCACTAGAGACATTATTGCCAATGTCAGATGAGTCTTGATTGTGCTTTTGTGAAAGTTATTGTTGGGCCAGGAAGCAGTACTCAGAACAGAGCAGGGAAACAGTGCCTGGTTCAAAATCAGGAAAAGAGTGTGTCAGTGTTGCATTCTGTCTATATATTTTCAATCTACATGTCAAAAAGATCATTCCAGAAGTAGGGTTTATGAGGAAGAATATGACATCAGATTTGAAGGAAGACTCATCAACAACCTACATTATGCAGATGACACAATCTTGCTTCTTGAAACTGAAGAAAACCTAAAGTGCTTGATGCAGAAAGTCAAGGATTGTAATCAATATAGATTGAAGCTCATTATCAAGAAGACAAAGATTCTCAACACTGGGCCAGTTGACAGCACCCTGATAGATGGAAAAGAGTTTGTTAATAATTACAGCTTGCTTGGCTCCACAATCAACATTCTTAACACCAGTAGTCAGAAAATCAAAAGATTAATTGCACTGGAAAAATCTGCTGTCAAGGACCTCTCCATACTGCTGAAAAGCAACAATGTCAGTCTAGAGACTAAGAAACACCTAACCCAACCCTTCATCTTTGCAATTACTTGCTATTCATCAGAGAGCTAGAAAATGACTAAGGATGACAGAAGAAGAATCAATGCCTTCAAATTGTGGTGCTAGAGAAGAGTCTTGAACATACCACGGACTGCCAAGAAAACAAGTATGTCTGTCTTGGAGAGGGTGAAACCAACTTTCTCCTTGGAGGTTAGGATTTTGAAGCTCCAAATCGCGTACTTTGGGCAGGTGGCCAGGAGAGAACAGTTCTTGGAGAAGGACATCATGCTTAAAAGGGTGGAAGGACAGTGCAGGAGAGGAAGACTCAGGATGACATGGATTGATACAGTAACTGGGCAATGCGGGCTGATGTGTCGGAATTAGTGAGACTGGCTTAGGATAGGGCAGGGTTTAGAGCTGCTGTACACAGTGTTGCTATGAGTTGCAGGCAATTTAATGGCACATATCAACAACATATGAAAGTTGGATAGTGAATAAGGTAGATTAAAGAAGAAACAATACTTATAAATGTTGATGTTGTCAAAGGAAACTAAATATGCCATGGATTGCCAAAAAGGGGGGAAATACTGTCTTGTACAAAGTGCAGCCTATCTATCCCTTAGAAGTAAGGATGACAAGATTTTCTCTTACAGACTTTGGATTCATTATCAAGAATGGCTTGTATGTGAAAAAAGACATCACGCTTGGTAAACTATTCGATTAACTCATTGCCTTCAAGTCAGAACTAACTCATTCTATTTTTCAGTGGGTTGTCAGTGGCTGTAAACCTCATAAAAGGAGACTGCCTAGCTTTCTTCTGAGGAAAAACTGGTGGATTCAAGCAACCTGTCTTAGAGTTAGCAAAGTGATTCTCAAACCACTTGGCCACCAAATCCTCTTTAGTAAAGTACAAAGTCAGTGATTAAGAAGACTTTCAATGATATATGTTGATACAGTGGCAGCAAAAATCATAGCAGTGATTATGAAGATGGCATAGGATTGAGCAGAGTTTTATTCTGTTCTATATAGGGTTTCTCTATGAACCTGGAGAGAGGATGAAAGACACCCAAGAGTTGAGGACTCTCCCTCATAGGGTCGCTATGAGTCGCCTGTGACTCGACGGCACTTACCAACAATTAAATCAACATAGAGATCAGCTTGCCCATTGGACAGAAAATGATGCTACCAAGCTAAAGGTGGGACTTTTAATCTGTGGCCTTCAGGCCTGTCTTTCATTGTTTTTGTTCAGACATTCCCTCTTGGTCATATAGCCCTGGTGTACAAGTTGCCATACAGCGGTAACTTATGCTTGCTGTGACGCTGAACACTGTGACACTGATGCATCAAATGCATTAATGGTTGGTTCCTAATGTGGACAGAGAGCAGAGTGGAGCTTCCTGATTAAAACAAGCTTAGAAGCAGGAGTGACATCCACTTCCATAATATCTTGCCTCCAGGAACACTATAAACCTGGAGAGAGGATGAAAGACACCCAAGCGTTGAGGACTCTCCTTTATAGGGTCGCTATGAGTCACCTGCAACTCAATGGCTCTTAACAACAGCAACATATAGGGTTGCTATGAATCAGGGAAAATGAGATGACACCTAAAAATTTACACAAAGCTGAACAGTAGGCTAGCAGTTCTTAAAAACGTTATCCAAGGCCCATTGATGCCCCCTAAGACTCTTTTAGGGGCCTATTAGGTAAAAATTAATTTCAAGTGCACTACAATGGAAATACAAAGGAAGAGGAAAAGTTGTGAGCAGACACTAGTGACTGGATCATGGAATGTGAGAACCATGAATGTAGGAAAATTAGATATTGCTAAGAAAGAAATGGAACACATAAATATTGACATACTAGGCATTGGTGAGATGAGATGGACAGGCATGGGGCATTTTGAATCAGTTGATCATATGATATATTACTCTGGGGATGAAAAAGTGAGGAAAGATGGGGTAGCTTTCATAGTTAGAAAAGCCATTTCTAGGTCCACCTTGAAGTACAATATTGCGAGTGATAAGATAATGTCCATACACATACAAGGAAGTCCAGTGAATACCACTATCATTCAGATATATGCACCAACAACCAGAGCCAAGGAAGAGGAAATAGAAAATTTC
>NW_006399874.1:10280527-10281933 GCF_000299155.1 Elephantulus edwardii
CGATGTGTCTCTGGAGACTAAGGTTAGTCTGGTACAGGCCATGGTCTTTGCAATCACTTGTTATGTGTTAGAGAGCTGGAAAATGACCAGGGAGGATAGAAGGAGAATTGATGCTATTGAGCTTTGGTGTTGGAGAAGAGTGCTGAGGATACCATGGACTGCTAAGAAAACAAAGAGATCATCCTGGAGAGGGTTAAATCGGGCTGCTCCTTGGAGGCAAGGATTCTGAGACTTCGTCTGACATACTTTGGTTATGTTGTAAGGAGGGGCCTGTCCTTGGAGAAGGACATCATGCTTGGGAGGGTGGAGGTCAGGCGCAGGAGGGGAAGGCCCTCTGGGAGGTGGATTGATTCAGTGCTGGGGTAATCCGGATGGGAGTGTCAGAGACAATGAGATTGGCACAGGACAGAGCAGAGTTTAGAGCTGTTGTACATAGGGTCGCTATGAGTTGCAAATGACTCGACAGCACATAACAGGAACAACAACGTTATTTTATTTTGTACCATCAAATCTATTTCATGTGAAGGGTGCAGGCTACAATAATCTGTAAAGACAATTACAATATCTTATTTCTAATTACAGTTCTTTGTGGAAGTGAAAATTCTATTTTGTGTAAATGCACAAAAGTCAGTAGGTCATTCCATACTGAGTATAGATACATATCTGATAATGCAGTACTTTTCAAATAATGTAGATACTAAAGATATTTGTGAAAATGTGAAATAACACTACTTCTAATTTAAAATGCCAAATACAGTTGAAATGCAGAATCTGGAGAAGATAAAATTGATGAATAGGATCTTCTAAAGATTATATCTCTGTGTGCATCAAAAACTTTTTCCAGCAGAGTGAAAAGAAAACCTAACAAATGGTGACAATTATTTGGCAATACTAGCTTAGACAATAGTCTCATAATGAAAGTTCACAGAATACTTCTGGACCTCCATAAGAAAAATACTGAGAACTCAATTACAAAATGGGCAAAAGACATGGAAATAATTTTCACAGAAGAAGATATTCAAATGACCAAAGACATATGAAGAAATGCTCAAAATCATCAGCAATAAGAGAGATGCAAGTCAAAACCTCAATAAGATACCATATCACTCAAGTAGCAGTGACAAAGTTTAATAGGACAGCAAGTAATAAATGTTGGAGGGGGTATGACAAGATAGGAACTCTTACACATTATTGATGGGATTCTACAATGCACAACCACTCCGGAAGGCAGTTTGGTGCTTCCTCAAAAAAGCTGAACTTAGAAATTCCATATGATCCAGGTATTCCATGACTTGGAATATTCCCTGAGAAAATTAAAACTGAGGCTCAAATGGAAACTTGTACACCAATGTCCACAGCAGCATATCATACAAAAATGAAAACAACCCTGATGTCCAACCACAATC
>NW_006399874.1:10282293-10290456 GCF_000299155.1 Elephantulus edwardii
TTGTTGACATTTTAATTAAATATTTAAAATGCTTCTGTTTTAAATATTAATAAATAACAATCCACATAAAATACTTTCAATGGCTTTTGAGTATGAAAGCAGTCTGAGGCCAAATATTTTGAAAGCAGCTGTAGAGATTTCTACTATTTTAGCTTAGAATTAAATTAGAATTAAAATCTACAAAAAGTTAAGAGGCACAGTTGTTTTAGAAGAACTGTTTTACAATAATCATCTTTCAAAGAGTGAAGATTGACTATTATTTATCAATTCAGTTTTATAAACAAAGACTATAATTGCTGTGACAGTAGCATAAAAATAGTTGACATGCTTAATGAGTAAAATTAGTGTTTTCCTTATTCCCATTGTACAATTCAAGATTTCTCCTTTATTCAGAAAGTATACTGTTTATTGATTTATTTTTTATGGATGAGCTAGAAAAGGTATAAAGCTTTTCTCCAAGAGAGAGAAAAATGGGATTTTCCCCTCAATAAGCAGAACAAATTTCAGTCTTTAAATAAATAGTAGTACATGTGGCATATAATGGATCTGAATTTCTCATTTATTTTACCTTTCCACTGTGATAACAGCAAGTAGCAATTTCCTTACATTGCTTCAAAACAACACTACAACTGTTATAATAAAAAGACCTGAGAACAAGAAAATCACAACTGCCAATTCTAACTCTGCCTTGGTAAACAAAAGAAATTGTTAACAATCATTTATTATACAGAATGCCAGTTGTATGTATAATGTTGTTATTGTTGTTAGATGCTGTTGAGTCGAGTAAGACATACAGTGAGCCTATGATACCTGTTCTATCTTGTGCCATCCTCTCACTTCCTGAAACACTCAAGCTCATTGCAGCAGTCACTGTGTCAATCCATCTGCTTGAGGGTTTTTCTCTTTTTCATTGACCCTTCACCTTCCTAAGCATGAGGCCCCCCTCCAAGGAGGAGACTGTCCCAGCAACATGTCCAAAGGATGTGAGACATAGCTTTATCATCTTGTACCTTAAGAGCACTCAGGCTGTACTTTCGCCAAGACATATTTGTTTATTCTAATATGTATATTAGTTTTGTATAAAAATAAATAATTATTTTTTTCTCAAAGTAACATAATTAACTTTATAAAATTTGAGGGGAAAAAATCTACGTTTGTGTCAAAAATAGGTAAAATATTGAATAATTTGCATATTCAAATTAACTCAATTTACACAGTAGCACTCAAAAGTTGTTTTATAAAAGCTTGGTGTGGGGGAGCTCTGGTGGCCTAGTGGCAAGAAACTGTACTGCAATCCCAAAGGTACATGGTTCGAATCCACCAGATGCTCTGAGATGCTCTTTGGGAGAAGGAGGGACAATTTCCTCCTGTACCAGTCAGATCTGATTTGATGGTACATGCACAAAAAAAAGTAATAAAATAAAATAAAAAAATATTAAATTAAGAAAAAAAAGCTTGGTGTTTGTTTTAGTGCCTCATTTTTACAATTCATTCTTCTCCATTTTGCCTTTCATCTCCTTTAAAAATTTATGTTATCTTCCAGCAGATTGGTTTCCATCACCACTAGTTCTCTGAAAGCAGATATTTACAAACGTTTCTGTAAAGGGTCCGAAAATGTTTTTGGCTTGGTTTTTAATTTCCTCTTTCAAATAGCAAGGTGTGCCTACTCCAAATAATGATATTTCCTGTTGCTTCACATGCAATGAATTAGGGTTGGACAATAAATAAGGAAGAGTGAAAAGTAATCGACATCTTCTTGTATTGATGACAAATACTGAATATACCATGAATTGTCAAAAGATCAAATAAATCTGTCTTGGAAGAAATTCAGCAAAATGTTCCTTAGAAGTAAGGATGGTGGGATGGTGAGACTTTGACTCACACAATCTGTTTGGTCATGTCCCTGGAGAAGGATATCAGGTTTGAAAAAGTAGACTCAGATTCTCTTGTCCAGTTGATTCCAATTCATAGGTACTGTTATTGGGTTTTTCAAAGTAGTAAATCTTAACAAGAGGAGCCTGCCTATCTTTTTCCAACAGAGTGACTGGTGGAATCAGACTGTTAAAGCCATGCAGATTTTTGGTTAAGCAGTCCAACAAGAGATAGACTATGATACCAGATCTCCTTCAGGAAAAACAGAAGATCAGTGAAAAAGAGGAAAACTGTCAATAAGATATATTGACGTAGTTATGGGCTTAAACAATAGGCTTAAAGCACAGCAGAGTTTGTGAGGATGACATAGGGTCAGGCGGGGCTTCATTTTGTTGTAGACAGTGCCAGTAGGAGTTTGAGTCAACGCGAAGGCACTTACCAACAACAGCATGAGAGAGAGGAAAAATAAGTGCTGACATGATAAATCTTTAAATATGTGTGAAAAAAGGAAACAATTCTGTGATTCTTTGTGTTCACAAAGCCTCTCTCTTATATCTTATGGATTTTTGACCCCCAAAACATAAATCTTTCCAACTCACTTTTTTAGGCTGACTAGGATTCAATATACTGACAGCAACAACCCAGTTAGTGGAGATTACTTTGTAAACCAGTGAAGGTTGAAAAGCATTTTCCCCCCATCTTCCGTATTTGTTAAAGGTCACATATAGAAGATGGAATTTCATAGATCCTACTCTACCTTAAAGTAGACCCTGTAGTAAGCAAATCCCCCGCAGTCATAAACACTGTTCTCATGTTGCCATTTAGAAGTTTACTGCATTTCACAGTCCAATGGCTCAGTAAAAGCAATTTTTATTTTTACCTCCTGTAGCAACCTGTTTGAAAATCTTTCCATGTCAGTGAGGCAGTAGGAGGCAAACATTAAAGTGCTTTTTTATTTTTTTTTCATTTCATCATTAGAAAAATCAGGCTTCAAAACACCGTCAACTTCAAAATGATGACAGCTGAAGAAGCAGTAGGAGGTAACCTAAACACCAGGTTAATATACTGCCATAAATGTTAACATACTAAAACACTCTTAGTAGAAAATTATTTTAAAAACTGTTAATAAATTTCCAGGTTTTTTCACTTACTCAAACATTAATTTTCTTATTTCTATTTTTTAAAAATCTTCCTTTAAATATCTTTATTTCATATATTCCTATTCTGTTTCAAACTATATTGCCATTATTCTGTTCATAATCACATACACAACTACTTATGTTTACAAAGCAAGGGAGGAAATTCAAGGTCCACTGAAGACCAGGAGTCTGTGTTTGATATTTGACATTGTTGTTATGTGCTATCATGTTGCCTAAGACTCATAGAAACCCTATTTATAACAGCCCTAAATCCTGCTCTATTTTATGCCAATCTTATTTTCTCTGACACACCTAAACCCATCACCCCAGTCACTGAATCAATCCATCTCATCGAGGGTTTTCCCCTCTTGTACTATCCTTCCATCCTTCCAAGCATGATGTTCCTCTCCAAGGACTTGTCTCTCCTTGCAAAATGCCCAAAGTATGTCAGAAAAAAACTTCAGAATCCTTGCCTCCTAGGAACATGATGTCCCTCTCCAAGGACTGGTCCCTTCTTGAAACATGTCTAAATATGTCAGACAAAGCTTCAGAATCCTTACCTCCAAGGAGCAGCCAGGTTTCACCCTCTTCAGGTCAAACCTGTTTGTTCTCTTAGCAGTCCATGGTATATTCAACACTCTTTCCAAGCACCACAGCTCAAAGGCATCAATTCTCTTTCTGTCATCCCTAGTCACTGTCCAGCTCTCTGACACATAGCATATAATTGAGCAGACTATGGCCCAGATCAGGCCCACGGATCAGGCACATCTTAATCTCCAGCCTGATGTTGTTGCTCTTCAGTACTCTGGAGAGATCCCTGACAGCTGACTTTCCCAATGCAATTCGTCTTTTGATTTCCTGGCTGCTGGTACCAAGAGTCTTTATTGTGGAGCCAAGCAAACTAAAACTGTTAACTATCTCAATCTCTTCACCATCTATAATGATTCTGTGAATTGGCCCAGTGGTGAGGATCTTTTTTTTCTTTTTTGACACTCATAATATTCTTCCCAACTAGTTATTGAACATAACAGGTATACTCCTGACCTGAATACTTTATCTCTAACTTCTCTGTTCTTGGAATATGCTTATTTACATGATTAGTTTAGGTCTATTATTTTCTTCAAATCTTTATTAGCAAAACTTATTAAACTCTTCATCTGACACCTGGTTTTCATCATTATTTCTTATTCTTTAATACATTTATTATGTTTATTTATCTTATTTAGTTTCTACTTCAGTATAACACAAGTTATGTGGGTTGTTATATTTTTTTTATTCTCACAGTACAAGATAAGCATCTAAAATTTTAAATACCTCCCAAACATTTCCTGAATAAGTGAATGACTCTCTTGAACATAAGAGTTAACTCTTCATATAGTATTTTATTGTGTTCTTTGAGTGATATCAATCTCCTTTGGATTGTCAGGGTTTTGAGATCATGACTAGATTTTCCCTTTTGCTCAAATGTCTTAAAATACCTAGAAGAATGCTAGGCATATAGAAAGAATTTTACAAGTATTTTTAAAATGTCTTTATGAAACTTATATAAAAAATAAAAGTTGACTCACTGACTAGAGGAGTTAATGGGAAATACATTTTTAAGTCAGAATGAGGAAACAAAAATCAAGTATTATTTTCTACCATCGAATTAGGTCAAATTCTGTTATTATGTGCCATCAAGTTATAAACTACTCTTAATTAACTGTACAGTGGATTTTAAAGAGAAAGTAAATCACAGAAGTGCAGTTTGTTCATCTTTCTCCTGCCAGGCAGCTGGGAATTCACACCTTTGAGGATGGCAGCACAACTCCTCACCGCTAGGCTACCAGAACCAGTTAAATTCTAGCTCTTTTTAAACTCTAAGTCCCTACAATGCTCTAGTAACACAGCCCTCAATTAATTGTGCTGCTAACCCAGAGGCCAAACCTCTTTGGTGGTTTTGATTCACCAGTTGTTTATAGAGCAATTTAGTCTCAGGAACAAAGTAGAAGGCCAGCTATGAATCGGTCCCCACTTGATGGCAATGATTGACTGAATCTCTGTAACCTGCTTATCTTACAATGCAAGTAAGACAAGGCACCAAAGCCAAGAGAAAACTGAGGTTAGCTAAATGAAATTCTCTACACCATTTAGCAAAATCTATGTCAACGTTGAATGCAGAATGAAAATATGAAATATTCAATAAAACCTGCTTTCATCTTCTTCAGAACTTGTGAATGTTATGCTCTTCTTGAACTCAAATCTACATTTTTGTTTGTATTAAATGTTTTTTCTCTACTTAAAAGCATTATTATCTGACAAGATGCTCTTAAACTGTGCACACTGTCCACCATCTAGAAGTTAAAAGAAGCTATGGTTTAAAGTAAGCACAGTAGCAGCTGCAATAATAAATCAACTCCAATTAGTGTAGAACTGACGAGCAAGCAACCAACAGAAGTTAGAAATCTGTGGGTTTGCTTTTACAAAGCTCACATGCTGAGAATGCTAGGCTGTCTGCAATTTAGCTTCTTGACGTATTTTGTCTTTGCATAGCTGCATTGGGTATGAGGGCCTACCCTCATCACCTGAGCTGAATCAGCTTTCCAGTGAAAATGCTGTTAGCCAAACAGGCTTCCCAGGATTACTTCTGATGTGGAGGCACTGTTGCTGAGATGAAGTGGGATTATTTATTTCCTTATTTATCTTTTTAAAGAACTTGCTCTGAATCTCTGAGGAAAGTATTAAATTATAAAGCATATATTTTGATAACAATCAGAATTATACAAGAAGCGAGATTCAGAATAGACAAACTGAAACAAAAAGAAGCTGCCACGTACACACAAATGCACACACATACAGGCAGGAGCAGGTGCACTCACTCACACATAAACTTTTAATAAGGATTTTGAATTGCTCCAAATCAGGTATCTTAATTTTATCCTGTTACTTGACCACAAATCTTCACTACTTCCACTTCTTGGACATAATTTCCACCGCAATTCCTTTCTGATGTCAAACCCAAGCCCCATCATTAATCCATTTCACTAAATAATTAAGAGTGTTCTGGTCTTATCTGTCTGCCTGCCCTTCTGCTCATTGACACTCAACAATCTCCTGTTGCTGGCACTTCACTGCAACTGACTGGTAACTACAATTGTGTTTTCGTTCCAAAGACCTTTTCCCCATCTCTATAGCTGAGCACCCCAGACTTGCATAAATAAAATCAAGCAAATATTTAATTTTCTGATCAGTTTACAGACTCCTCATCATGATTTTCAAGTAACTTCAGATGCTGAAAAATACTGCATACATGTCTGTGTCTTTATCTCCATATTCTGTTCCCCTCATTGACTTTTTTCCTACCCCTATCAGTCTTAGCATTTTCTTGATGCTTTTGGTTATTTAAATAGAACACTCATACAATTAAGAAGAGAATTGATGCCTTTGAACTGTGGTGCTGGAGAAGAGTGTTGAATATACCACGGACTGCTAGGAGAACAAACAGGTTTGTCCTGGAGAGGTTGAAGTCAGAATGCTCCCTGGAGTCAAGGATTCTGAAACTTCGTCTGACATACTTTGGGCATGTTGCAAGAAGGGACTGGTCCTTGGAGAGGGGCATCATGTTTGGGAGAGTGGAGGGAAAGTACAGGAGATGAAGACCCTCGATGAGATGGATCGATTCTGTGAGTGGAGTAGTGGGAATGCATGTGTTTGGGATGGCAAGGTTGGCACAGAATAGAATGGCGTTTAGGGCTCTTGCAAGCGACTCGATGGCACATAACAACAAAAACAACATATAATTAGGACTAAATAGTCTCAATTTCTTGTAAGTTTTACTTACTCATACATCTTTACCCAAACTTAACCCTTTTTCCCTTTAGTCTCAGAAGATAATCTTTCTTTCTATTCACTCCTTTGCACTGTGTTAGACATTCATTCTCCACCATAATGTCTTTTTAGTTATTTTCTTTTGTTTCTCTTCTACTCTCTTTATTGGAGTTTTTCCACCCACCTGTACTTGCTCTTTTTTCTTTTAATTCTTGTATTACTATCTCATTATCCTCCATTCCAATAAGTCAAATTATGTATGTGCATGCATATGTGTTGTGGTGGTGGTGTTATGTTCATCAGAACTGAGACATAATTTATATATTAGAGGAGATTGCCTGCCCATCTTTCTCCCCATTTACATCTCGTGGATTCAAACCATGTGCTTTTGTGTTGGAAGTCTTTCATTTATAAGGTCATTATGAGTCGTCTATGACTTAGCACTTAACAAAAACAAAACCAACAGAGTTGGTCTAGTGGATAGAAAGTGATGCTACCAAGCCAAAGGTGGGTGATTTTCATCTGTGGCACTCGGGCTTGGTTTTAATTGTTTTTGGTCAAAATTCTTCTAAGCGTTATGGCACTGGCCTGTCCATTTGCGGTAAAGAGGTAACTTGTGGTCACTGTGATGCTAAACACTGTGACATTAATGTGTCAAAAGCAATAATGGTTACCCACGATAGACAGTGTTTGATGGAGCTCTCCTATTAAAGCAAGCTTGGAAGCAGGAGTGGCATCTACTTCTGAAATAGCTTGCCTCTGGCAACCCTATGAACCTGGAGAAAAGATGAAAATTATACAAGTGTCCAGGTGTCTTTCATAGGTTTGCTATGAGTCACCTACGACTCCATGGCACTTAACAACAATGTGTGTGTGTATGTGTGTATTTTGTGTATATGTGTGTGTGTATAGTTGTTGTGTACCATTGAGTTGGAACCAATCCATAGCTGACCCTCTGGCAGGTTTTCAGAGGCAGTTTAACTACACAGAAATTGCACATTTTGCTCCCATGAAGCAGCTGGTGGTTTCAAACTGTGTTACTTTGTGATTGAATTGCAGCTTCTTACCACTAGGCTATAGAATATGAAGAGAGGAGGAAGGGAGCAGGAGGAAAGAAGAAAAGAGAAGGAGAGAGAGAAAGTGAACATTACCAGCCCATATGCACACAGTTTGAATCCACCAGCTATTTTGCTGAGTCAGATTACATACATAAATTACATATTTGTACGTATACCAAATTCAAACCTCGAGTTGCTATAATCAAGGATGCTTTCGACAGAACGTTAAATGATCTCAGAAGTATTAAAAGAAGATGGAAGGAATATACTGAGTCACTGTATCGAAA
>NW_006399874.1:10292037-10298861 GCF_000299155.1 Elephantulus edwardii
CCTGTGCCAATCTCACTGTCTTCAACACACCTAATCCCATTACTCCAGTCATTGAATCAATCTACCTGATAGAGCGTCTTCCTCCACCCTCCCAAGCATGTCATCCTTCTCCCCTCCTTGCAACATGTCCAAAGCATGTTAGACGAAGCTTCAGAATCCTAACCTCCAAGGAGAAGCCTGGTTTAACCCTTTCCTGGTTGAACCTGTTCGTTTACTCCATGGTATATTTAATACTTTTCTCCAACATCACAGCTAAAGGCGTCAATTCTCCTTTTATCCTCCCTAGTTATTGTCTAGCACTCTGATGCACAGCAAGTGATTGCAAAGACCATGGTCTGTATCAGGTGCACATTAGTCTCCAGAGTGACAGCTTTGCTCTTCAGTACTTTGCAGAGGTCCCTAACAGCAGACTTTCCCTTCCTAATACAATTTTTATTTTTTTTTAATTTCCTGGCTGCTAGTGCCAAGAGTGTTGACTGTGGAGCCAAGCAAACTAAAGCTGTTAACAATCTCAAGCTCCTCATCATCCTTTCTGATGCTGCCAATTATATTTATATTAAAAAATCTTCTGTAGCTTTATTCACTCTTCAGTCAATGTAGATTAGCTTATTTTTCCACTATGTTCTACTCACTGAAAAAGAATCCAGAAACGGCCAATGGACTTTTTAGAAATCCAATATCACAGGATGTCTCCTTCTCAGTTCCCCTAGCATCTATACTGGCACTTTATTCCTCTACCTTCATTTTCCATGTTCTTGAAATGTGTTCTCTTCTGCATGTCTTATCAACCCATCCTTAGTTTTTTCCAAGAAATACCAGTGCTTAGACTACTCTTTTCATTGTTTCTGACCATTCTTTATTTTCTACCCTTTTCTAGTACTATATTTTCCATGTCTTTTTCCAAATAAAAATATTCTTTCTCCTCTTTTAGTGAATTTTTGCCTTTTTTGTCGTATTTATTGCAATACTATTGTTCTTTATATCTCACCTTAAGCAATAAATTATAGCAAACAGGAGATACCTTGTTTTGTTCATTTTTTTCCTCTTATTATACTTGTGATACAGTGTTCAATAAATTAAAGTGAAGTTTCACATGCACCTTTGTGTTTAAAAACACAAATAGGCCTTATTGTCATTAAACTAATTCAAACTCATGGCAGTCTTCTATTGGGTTTCTGATACTGTAAATCTTAACAATAGGGTGTTGTAGACTGAGGGTAAAATAATTTTATAATTATTAATAATGAGATAGCCAGGAATGAGATAAAGCAGAGAGCATGAAAAACAGGGGTCCAGCAGTTCTGGACTGAAGACCTCCTTTCCAGCTTCCCTGTATCTTTATTGAAAATTATCAGGAAGTAAATCACAAAGAGAATTCAATGCAAATGAAGCCAAGCTCTTTGTATTGAAAACCTGCTTGAGTCAGGAGGGAGGGGTTAGCAAATGTAAGAATCTTGTAAACCCTTAAGGATTGCCTTAGGGCCTCAGGGTGAACTCTAGCTTGAACCAAGCCTCACCCACGTCCTGAAAGAGCATTCAGTTTATTACAAATACCTAGTATTGCCTTCCCATAACAGGAGATAACCTAATTTCCTCCCTTGGAACAACTTGTAGATGGATGTAGTCTTTTAGTTAGCAGTGCGAAACACCATTAGAGCAGTTATTAAGCAAAAATAAACACCAGGATTTTTCAACTCTACCAAATAATATAGCTATTACATTATATATCACTACTATTCTTTGACACCCTGGGAAAAAATCTCTAATAATGTTAATAATGTATTTTTTTTCTTCTTTCAAAAATGTTTCTTTCTCTGTGCTTCAAAAATTATCAGTGTGTGTGTACTGAAGGACAAAGAAGAACAATCATGAAATCACTTGCTTACAGAGTTTTGTTTTAGCAACTTATTTGGCTTTCACCTCCCCTTGACATTGAGTAGAAACTTGAAACATTTTTCTTTGTGTTCCCAAAGAGAAGAAAGAAATATATGGTGGATTATCAATATGAGCCCATATCTTGTGGCCTACAGTATGTGCTGAATAATTCAGAACAACCCACCACGACTACCACCATGATTTACAGGAAAATTATCCAGGTGACCAGGGTGTACCTTCCACAGTGTTGGGTAATTCACCTCAAATTAGCTGGAGGAATTTAAGGAATCTGTATAAGAGATTATAGAGTTTATAGGCTCAATGCCAGTGAGCTTTTTCCAACTCTAGCTCTTTGTCCTCAATAAAATAACATTTTTTAAAATTTCATATGTAGCATATATGTTTATGGTAATAAAGATAATTCCTTTCTGTTAGGACAGCATGAAATGAACTAATGCTCCTGAGTGCATCTTTAAAAATGTAATGCATTATTAAAATACTGTATTTTCCAAATTACTTTTTCCTTTTTTAAATATTTCATTTAGACTTCTCAATGATCCAGTTGTAATATAGTTAGCATTTTTCCATTACCTAGTGATCCAGATAGCTATTGCATGTTATTATCCTCTCTCCCTGTCATTGACATTGACAGTAAGCTGGAACTGACTCATATCAGATGCTCCATTGACTTTCTGAGGCTGTTAATTTCATAGGAGGAGATTTCCTATGTTTTTATCATGAGCTGCTGGTGGATTTGAACCCCCAGAAAGATATTGCCTTTAAGAGACCAGAAAAATTCTCTAATGACAATGTTACCAGACTACCTTTAGTCCGGGTGATGTTTGACCAAGCTAACGCTCCTTGGATGTTAACATTTTCCATCTTAGGGTTTGCTTATGTGGACCATTCTTCAACAGATTTATTTTTAAGAATGATTTAAAAAATATTTTCTGTATGTTTTGTTCCTTCTCACAGAAACATAACCTGCGGGAACACACTTATAAACTTATTTATGACACCTCAGCATCCAAGGATCAAGATAGACCAATTGAGGAAAATAAACATTGAGCAACGTAATAAGTTTGAAATCTTTGCCTTGTTGTAATGACTCCAGGGTCTAACAAGGACCACATTTATATTTAGTTCAATTAGGTAATCTCAGATTTAGACAAAAATTACTTCATTTATTAGAACTCAGATTTTAAAAGGCTTCATTAATGTCCACGGAGTTTATATTTCCTTATGACTTTTCCTGCTATAACTTGATTTTACTATGTAGGTGGGCAGGAATACGTGAATGGGGCTTGCTAATTTATCCACAGTGACTGGTTATCCACCATTCCAAAAGTGTATTGGCCAGTCTCAACATTAGGATTTGCTCAGTCATAGGATTTGCTCTTCTCACCCATAAACTGAATAGCTCTAGCCAGAATTCAGAAAACTCCCCACACAGAGAAGAGAAAAGAGATCTTCCCCAATCCGGTGAAGAGGAGGCAGGAAAACACAGGACACATTTTGAGATGACAGCAGCAGCCATGACCAAACTGGAGAATGGTCAGGAGATGGTTTGTTTGGGGATTTTTTGTTTGTTTGTTCTTTTATAGTTGAGTTTTTGTTTTTGTTGTTGTTTTTGTTTGTTTTGGGGGGTTTGTGGGTTGTTGTGTTTTTTGTGGGGGTGGCAGTGGGGAAGCCAATATTAGCAGGACTGAGAATATTGTTGGAGAATTGAGAAGAACCAATGTTGGGATGACTACGAACTTTATTGGACATTTATGGGAGGGAAACCAGTATTGGCAAGACTGAGAACTTTGGAACACCTAGAACCATGAGGTTCAAGGCTGAGTTGCCTGTGTGCATATCTGGAGCTATCTTGACTATATTCTGTTATTAATCTGGTTTATAACCTTTGGAACTCACCAAATACATGTGGTCTGTGAGCTATCACATCATATTTTTGATCCAGCAACACATAAGATTGGTGTTGAGATGAGTAGAAGGAGGCATAGGAACGTGGAGAAGATATTTGACTTCACTGGAATTGATTTCATGTTATTGAACCTATGGACAGAGATGGTTCCCCTCTGTGAAGCTGAGAAGGTCATATATGGCTGTTCCCCCATGGCCCTTGCACATTTTACAGTGCGAAATGCTCAAAATAATTTATTATTACCATTATTTGAAATTTATTTGCATAATACGATAATTATGGTATTCTGTTATTTAAACTATCTTTGTGTAAACAGTCACAGGACCACAAGATATCATAAAAAAACACCCTCAAGTGTTATATAGATATGCTGTGTACATGCATTTTAAATAATTTTTAGTGTCATTTTAGTAATTTTAAAGAATTTATCAATGATTTAATCATGTCATTTCTTGAATGTCAAACACAAAATGTGTGCTTTTAAAGATATGTGCAAATATACATTAAACAAAAATATCTACGGGTATAAATTTCAGAATCCAGACAAGTAAAATCTATATTAAGAATATTGCTGTTGTATGTCTCTTTTATGTGTGTTTCTATTGCTTAATTTGGGGACAAATCAATTTCTCCTTGACAATTAGAATACAGAAATAAATATAAAATCATAATTGATGTAAGGCTACATCCAAAGAGAGTAGGAATCTGTATTAAAAGGAAATAATGTATCATGATAGAGTCTGGAATCTAAAATATCTACTACTAAATGTAAAAATTTTAAGTTACAGGATTTATGTCTTTGATACTGATTTAATGAATATATTCTAGTACTTATATTCCAAGCAGTTTTATCCAGATACTTCAGAATCCTTGCCTCCAAAGAGCAGCCTGGATTCACCTTCTCAAGGACAAAACTGTTTGTTCACCTAGTAGTCCACTGTATATTCAATACTCTTCTCCAGCAACACAATGCAAAGGCATCAATTCTCCTCTCATCCCAAGTCATTATCCAGCTTATTTTTGCATAGTAAGTTATTAAGAAGATTATGGCCTGGATAAGGTGCATCTAAATCTCCAGATTGACATTGTTATTATTCAGTAGTCTAGAGAGGTCCCTGATAGCAGATTTTCCTAATGCAATTCATCTTTTGATTTCTTGGCTTGTGGTACCAAGAATGTTGATTATACAGCTAATTAAACTAAACCTGTTAACAATCTCAATCTCTTCACCATGTATCATGATGCTTCCAATTGGTCTCATGGTGAGAATCTTTGTTTTCCTGATATTGAGCTTCAATCCATATTGAAGATTGCAGTCCTTGACCTTCTGCAGGAAATACTTCAGGACTTTCTCAGTTTGGCAAGCAAGGTTGTTTCATCTGCATAAACATTTTGTTGATGAGTCTTCCTCCAATCCTGAGTCCTCATTCCACATAATA
The DNA here is from genome assembly GCF_000299155.1 of Elephantulus edwardii. NCBI lineage: Eukaryota > Metazoa > Chordata > Mammalia > Macroscelidea > Macroscelididae > Elephantulus > Elephantulus edwardii. The sequence continues at coordinate 10,297,279 of NW_006399874.1, forward strand.
GAGCCCAGATTCCCAGATAATCTGTTCTGCATATAGACTGAAAAAGTATAGAGATAGGAGACAACCCTCTCACCTACCTTTTCTAATTTTGAACCATGCGGTGTTTCCTTGCTCTATTCTGACGACTGCCTCCTGGTCCAACTGTAGCTTTCACATAGTCACAATCAAGTGTTCTGGAATTTCCATTCTTTTAAGAGTTAGCCACAGTTTGTTGTGAACCACACAGTCAAATGTCTTTGCATAGTCCATGAAACACAGTTAGACATTCCTCTGGTATTCTCTACTTTCAACTAAGATCCAACTAATATTAGGTATACTATCCCTGGTACTACGGCCTCTTCTAAATCCATCCTTGACATCTGGCAGTTCTCTGTTGATGTGTTCTTCCAGCCGTTTTTTTATAATATTCAGCAGGATCTTGCTTGCACGTGATGTTGCTCGAGAATTTCCACACTCTGTCGGGACACTTTTCTTTGGAATGGGAACAAATATGGATCTTTTCTAGTCAGTTGGTCAGGTGATTGCCCTCCAGATTTCTTGGCGTTATGTGGTGAGTGTGTCAGGGCAATGTTTGATTATTGAAATGTGTCAGTTTGTATGTTATCAATTCCTGGGGCCTTGTTTTTGGCCAATTCCTTCAGAACAACTTGAACTTCCTCCTTTATCACCATGGGCTCTTGATCATACATTGTTTCATGAAGTACTTCTGTGTCAGCCAATCGTGTTGGGTACAATGACAATCTGCTCCTTCCAACTTCCATCTTCTTTTCCTAAGTCACTCAATATTCTGCCTAAAGCATCTTTAAATATTACAACTTGAGGCTTGAATTTGTTTTTCAATTCCTTCAGCTTAAGACATGCTGAGCAAGTTTGTCCTTTTTTTTTTTAAGTTTGGCCCTTTTAACTTTATGACTCAAGCTGTTTGCACTTTTCATTGTAATACTTTGTCTTCCTGAACTGCCCTTTGAAATCTTCTGTTCAGCTCCTTAACTTCTTGATTTCTTCCCTTTATTTTGACTTCTCAACGTTCTAGTGTAATAGTCAGAGTCCTCTTCTAACATCCATCTTGGTCTTCCTCCTCTGTCTTTGTAATGACATTTTGCGTTCTTCCTAGATGTTATTCTTTATATACTCTCATAGCTTATCGGGCCTTTGCACATTAGTGTTTAAGGCCTCAAAACTGGTCATGAGACAGTTTTGAAATTCAGGCGAGATAGATTTAAGGTCAAATTTTTGTTTTTGTGGATTTGATCTAAACTTCTTGAGCTTTAGTTTGATGTTGTATATGAGTAGTTGGTGGTTTGTTCCACAATCAGCACCTGGCCTAGTTTTCACAACTCATTTTGAGCTTCTCCAGTGATTCTTTCCACCGATGTAATAGATCTGATTCCTGAGAATACTATCAGGTTAAATTCATGTTTAAAGTCTGCATTTCTTATGAAAGGTATTTGTTATTTGTTGTTGTTATGTGCAGTCGAGTCGTTTGCAACTCATAGCGACCCTATGTACAACAGCCCTAAACCCTGCTCTATCCTGCTCCAACTGCACTGCCTCTGACACACCCATCCCGATTACCCCAGTCA
>NW_006399874.1:10300736-10301890 GCF_000299155.1 Elephantulus edwardii
GCAAACCTATCTCATTTCACCAATACCTTATATGTTAATACATATACACTCCATTTCTTTCTTAACAATGTCCAATTTTCCTACGTTCATACCTCTCATGTTCCATGTTCCAATCACTAATGTCTGTTTACAACTTTCCTCCTCCTTTGTGTTTTCATAATTGAGGACTCAGCTTCAGTTGCCATATTTGCTAGTCTACTTTTAACATTATATGAATATTTTCCCCTTAAAAATCCTTTAATGTCCTATGCACATCACTACATTTGTTATTAATCCATGTTGTTTATTGTGTAATATCCACTCCACTTTTTATATTCCTTTAGAAATGCTTGAGCTCTGAGTCCAAAGTTTTTCTTATTAATATTCTGTACTCTTCTAGCTAGCCACAGATTTTAGTATTCAGTAAATATTCAATAAAAATCTGACTATTAAATGAATGACTTAATGAGAAATCTATAACGTACAATGTAAAGGAATACACTCTACTATGATTATTAATTGAGTCATATTCTTAATGACTTGTTTAAGTACCACAATCATAGGTGATTTTATAAACTCAACATTTTATAATCATTACAACATTTTATAAACTCAAAAATTCCAATTCAGGATTCTGGAGTCAGAATCAACTTATAGCTGACATTCTCTTGGGTTTCCAAGGCTGCAAATTGTGTAGAAAAAGTTGTTGGTTTTTGTTTTTTTTGTTTGTTTGTTGTTTTGATTTGAACTTCCAGTGAGACTAGGCAGTATAACTCCCTAAGGACTGTACTACCAGAGCACCCCAATAATTTACCAAGAAGAATTTATTTAAATCTTTGTCAGAACCTTCTGCATCGTGGAATGTTTCAATGGTAATATTAAATTTTTAAAAGTCAACTTTCTAGAGAGTAGTTTAGAGGAAAGGTTGAAGAGTACAGAGAGACTTGATTTATAGTATTTGGAATTTCTTCGCTTTAATTATTCCCATCATGGCCCATTATGGAGCTCTGGTGGCCTAGTGGTAAGAAGCTACACTGAAATCCCAAACGTTGTTATGTTGTGGTTGTTATGTGCCGTCGAGTCGCTTGAGACTCATAGTGACCCTATGTACAACAGCCCTAAACTCTGCTCTGTCCTGTGCCAATCGCACTGTCTCTGACACTCCCATCCCGATT
>NW_006399874.1:10302056-10306467 GCF_000299155.1 Elephantulus edwardii
CCTTTCCCAGGACGAATCTGTTTGTTTTCCTAGCAGTCCATGGTATTCTCAATACTCTTCTCCAGCACCACAGCTCAAAGGCATAAATTCTCCTTCTATCCTCCTTGGTAATTGTCCAACTCTCTGATGCAGAACAAGTGATTGCAAAGACCATGGCCTGTATCAAACGCACCTTAGTCCCAAATGTACATAGTTCAAATCCACTAGCTGCTCCAAAAGAGCAAGATAGACTATCCCCTTGGTTTTGGTGTTAGGGTTTTTTGGTATAGGGTTATACTCACTTCACAGTATTAGTCTGGGAGTTTTCCTTCTTTTTCTATTTTTAAAAATAATTTAAGTAGAATGGATGATAGATCTTCTCTGATAATATTTGGTTGTCAAGCCATCTGGCACAGCACATTTTTTTTTTGTGGGAAAGTCTTTTTATAACCTGCATATTTCTTCTTTAGTGATGAGTCTGTTAACGTGTTCTACACCTGTCCACATCAATGTGGGTAGGGCATGAATTTTGAAGAATTTGTCCATTTCCTCTAGGTTTCTAACTTTATCAAAGTATGGCTTTTCATAATATTCCAATAGTATTGATTTAAATATGGCTGGTTCTGTTGTGATGTCACCTCTATGATTTTTAATGGAGTAATCTGTGTCTTTTGTTAAGTTTGGCAATGTTGTTGTAATGTGCCTGAAACTCATAATGGCCCTATATACAACAGGCCATGAATCCTGCCCTATCCTGAGCCAGTCTCTTTGATTCTGAAACACCTATCCTCATTACCCCAGGTACTGTGTCAATCCATCTCATCTGGGGTTTTCCTCTCCTGTTTTGTCCCTCCACCCTTCCAAGAATGATGTCTTTCTCTAAGGATTGGTCCCTCATGGCCATATGCCAAAACTATGTGAGATAGAACTTCAAAATCCTTGTCTTCAAGGAAAAAGTTGGTTTCACCCTCTCCAAGACACACCGGTGTGTTCTCTTGGTGGTTCATGGTAATAAATATGGATCTTTTCCAATCAGTTGGAAACCAGGGAGTTGTGTTCCAGATTTCTTGGCATGAGCTGGTGAGAGCATCAGGAGCAGCATCTGTTGGTTGAATATGTCAGTTGATATCTCAACATTTCCTGAGGCCTTACTTTTTGCCAGTTTCTTCAGAGTACCTCAAAATTTTTCATCACCTTTGCCTCTTCATCATATGTTGTTACAAGAAATTTTTTTGTGTCAGCCAGTTCTTTTTGGTACAGTGGCTCTGTATACTCCTTCCATCTTCTTTTGATGCTTCCTGGATCATTCAGTATTCTGTCAATAGTTGTTATTTTGTTGTGGTGTGCTGTGAAGTCAGAAACAACACATAGCTGACCCTCTGAGGGGTATTCAGGGGCAATTAATCACATGGTAGGAGATTGCCAGCCTTCTTCCATGGAGCAGCTGGTAGACTCAAACCACATGCACTCAAGATTGCAGCACAACTTCTTGTCAGTAGGATGTCAGTGTTCCCTCTGCCCATAGTATCCTTAAGTTTTACAACTAGAAACGTGAATTTGTTTTTCAGTTCCTTCAGCTTAAGAAATTCCTAGTGAGTTCAAGCCTTTTGATTTTCTGACTCCAGCCCTTTGCACATTTCATTGCGCTATTTTGCTTTGTCTTCTTGAGCTGTCCTTTGAAATCCTTTGTTCAGCTCCTTAACATTCTGTTTTCTTCCTTTGTGTTGGCTTACTGGTGCTCTACTGCAATATTCAGAGTCTCTTCTGACATCCATCTCATTATTTACTTCTTCCTCTGTCTTACTAAGGACCCTTTGCATTCTTCCTGGATGATACTTTTTATATCTAGCCATAGCTCATTTGATTTTCATTCATTTGCCAATTTTATTGACCCTTTCAAAAAATAAGCTCGAGGTCTTACTGATGGCTTCAATTGTTTATCTGTTTTCTGTCTCACTGATTTCACCTCTTGTCCTTCAAATTATCTTTCTTCTAGAGGCTATGAGTTGGGTTGTTCTTTTTTTCTATTTGATGGAAGTTAGATCATTAATTTTGTTTCTTTATTCTTTTTATATGTTTTTGCCTATTGCTATGAACTTCCCTCTGAGGAGTGCCTTATCTGTGTTCCAGAAGTTTTGCTTTATTGTATTTTCATTTATTTCAAGAAACTTTTTATTTCATTATTTTTCCCATAATAAAATTACATTCTGTTGTTGTTATTGTTGATTGCCTTTGACTCATAACAACCCTATCAACAAAAGGCCTGAAGCCTTTCTATAAATATCAATATTTATCAAAGTTCATAGAGTTTCCAGAGGTATGTTCTTTAGGAAGGCATCCACTAGGATGCTTCTCCTACTTCCAAATTATAGCCTAGCAGGGTGTTATTTAGCTTCCACGTTGGTGGTTATTCAAGTTTGTTCTTTGTCATTAACTTACAGTGTAATGGCATTGGACATGGCATTATTTGAATGTTTTTTAATTTATTGAAATTTGCTTTGTGTCTTAATATATGTTCAGTTCTTGAGAATTTACTATGTGCACTTGAGAGGAAAGTAAATTAACTTATACTTGGATGCAGAACTCTGAATACATCCACATGGTTGAGTTGGATGATTGTATAGTTTAGATCTTATGCATCTTTGTTATGTTTCTTTTGAGTTGTATATATGCAAACATCTCTAAGAGAAACATGGCTAATAGAATCCAATAGCACATTAAAAAAATAAGATAATTAATCATGATCAAGTGGGATTCATAACAGATATGCAAGGTTGGTTCAATATAAGAAAATAAATGTAAGTCATAATTAAAAAAACAACAAAAATCACAAGATCCTGACAATTGATGCAGGAAAGGACTTTAACAAAATCTAATACTCCTTCCTGATTAATATACTCAACAAAATAGTAATAGAAGGGAATTTCCTCAACATAGTGAAAAGTATAAACATAAAATCAAGGGCCAGTATTTTATGCCTTTGAAGTTAGAGAAAAGCACATAATGAAAATGCTTCCTGATATGTCTTAATCTGAGTCGTTGTTCTGTTATGTGCCATCAAGTTGCTTGTGACTCATAGTGACCCTATGCACAACAACCCTAAATCCTGCTCTATCCTGTGCCAATCACACTGCCTCTGACACACCCATCCTAATTGCCCCAGTCACTGAATCAATCCATCTCATAGAGGGTCTTCCCCTCCTGCTCTGTCCCTCAACCCTACCAAGCATGATGTCCCTTTCCAAGAACCAGTCCCTTCTTACAACATGTCCAAAGTATGTCAGACAAAGCCACAGAATTCTTGCCTCCAAGGAGCAGCCTGGTTTAGCCCTCTCTAGGATGAATCTGTTTGTTTTCTTAACAGTCCATGGTATATTCAGTACTCTTCTCCAGCACCACAGCTCAAAGGCATCAATTCTCCTTCTATACTCCTTGGTCATTGTCCAACTCTCTGATGAATAACAGGTGATTGCAAAGATCATGGCCTGTATCAGAGGCACCTTGGTCCCCAGAATGACACCATTGCTCTTCAGTACTTTGGAGAGGTCCCTAACAACAGCCTTTCCCATCACACTATGTCTTTTAATTTTCTGGCTGGTGCCAAGAATGTTACTGCAGAGACAAGCAAACTAAAGTAGTTAACAATCTCAATCTCTTCACCATCCATCCTAATGCTGCCAATTGGTCCAGTGGTGAGAATCTTGTCTTCTTGATATTGAGCCTCAATCAATATTGAAGGCTGCACTCCTTGACCTTCTTCAGCAAGCATTTCAGGTCCTCCTCAGCTTCAGCAAGCAGGGTTGTGTCTTTTCCATAACACAGACTGCTGATAGATCTTCCACAAATCCTGACACCACTCTTCTCCTCATAGAGGACAGCCTCCCAGATAATCTGTTCTGCATACAGGTTGAAAATATATGGGGATAGGACACATCCCTCTCATACACCCTTCCCAATTTTGAACCATGCAGTGTTTCCTTGTTCTGTTCTGATGACTGCTTCTTGGTCGTTGTATAGGTTTTGCATTAGCACGATCAAGTGTTTTGGGATTCCCATTCTTCTCAGAGTCAGCCACAGTTTGTTATGGTCCATACAGTCAAACGTCCTTGCATAATCAATGAAACACAGATAGACATTCTTCTGGTATTCTCTGCTTTCATCTAAGATCCATCTAACATTAGCTACAATATCCCTAGTACCATGACCCCTTCTACACTCAGCCTGGACTTCTGGCATTTCTCTGCTTGATGTGCTGTTCCAGTCCTTTTTGAATAATCTTCAGCAGAATCTTGCTTGCATGTGAAATCAATGATATTTTTCTATAGTTCCCACACTCTGTTGGGTCACCCTTCTTTGAAATGGGAACAAATATAGATCTCTTCCCGTCAGTTGGCCAACTGTTTGTTCTCCAGATTTCTTGGCACAACTTGGT
>NW_006399874.1:10307137-10308647 GCF_000299155.1 Elephantulus edwardii
ACTTGCATATGAGTAGTTGGTGGTCTGTTCCACAATCAGCTCCTGGCCTAGTTTTCACAGCTGATATTGAGCTTCTCCATCGGTTCTTTCTGCAGATGTAATCAATGTGATTCCTATGCATACCATCCGGTGAAATCCATATGTATAACCTGTGTTTATGTTTCTTGTAAAACGTATTTGAGAGCCCTACTGAAACGTGTCTGCCATTTGTGACCTTTCTGCATTTTGACACACTAGTAGTATAGCTTCTAGCAGCAAAACAAATCACAAGTTAACCCAGTAGAGCAAACTGACAAACAAGCACTATACTAATGACAGCAAATGATAAACAAGCATTTTTAAAGGAGCACAGGATAACATAAAGCTGTATGTTTACATGGGTGGGACAGTAGTTAAGGGGTTGGCCTAGTGACAAGAAGCTGTGCTACAATCCTGAAGACCTGTGGTTTGAATCCACCAGATGCTCCTCTGAAGAAGGAAGGACAAATCTCCTGTGCCAGTCAAATATGATTCGACAGTACAAAACAACAACAACAAAAAATTTGACTGATAATCAAAAGCTCAGCAATTCAAACTCCTCAGCCCTTCCCGGTGAAAAACTATGCAGCCTACTTTTGTAAAGATTTACAGGCATGGAAGCCCTATGGATACCACTACTTTATCTTGCTGAGTCACTGTGAGCCAGATCACCTCGAAAGCAGGGAGTTTGGTTTGGTTCTAGTTTTGTAATTGCACAGACAGCTTGTGCCACACTAAAATTATATATAAATTGGAATAGAAAGAAAACAGGGTGCTTTTTTTGTTTTTCTTTTTTCTTGATTTGTACCAGGTTACCCAAGATAATAAGTTGCCAATGTCATTATGAAATGAAACCATATTGGGGTCTAAATGCAAGTACAGTACTAACAGCTAGTGTAATTTCTGCTGCTTGATTAAACATTGGGGAAATGTTCCTTATGATCAACACATCTATTTATTAAGTGTTTTTAAGGTAGAAAGTAGTATAGAATATTTAGCAATTACATATGCATACATTCATCAATATCAATAAACGCATATAAATAGTGTAAAGACAATTAGCTAAAAGTATCTCTATATAATTCATGTTAAATATAGATGAAACTTTTTCTTTTATGAAGTGTAGACTTTACCAATTTGGAAAGCATATATTTCATTTGTATTACTTTCAAGACTGATCTAGTCTTTCACAACATTACTATTTGCCATAACTGGTCATTAAGGGGAAAAACTTGAGCACCAGCAGTACCAGCACCAGCAGCATCAGCAGTACCAGCACCAGCAGTACCAGCAGTACCAGCAGCAGCAGCAGCAGCAGCAGCGCTCGGAGCCGGAGCTGTGCGGAGCAGTGTGTTGGGCCAGAACAGAACCGGCTGAGCGGGCCCCGAGGCCCCCCTTCATGGCCCGGAATACGCTGTCTCGCGCTTCCGCCGAGTAGACATCGACGAATTTGACGAGAATAAATTCGTGGACGGACAGGAGGAGGCGGCAG
>NW_006399874.1:10309349-10311819 GCF_000299155.1 Elephantulus edwardii
GATTTGGCAGGCATAGATCCAAGGACTGTGGTAAAAGGGAGAGTTTGCTTTGTGAAGTGGAAAAAAACCCAAGGGTTTGTACAGACATCTCGTCCTCCCAGAGAAGGCAAACTCTCTTGGGTTCATTGTAAAGTGCCTGCTGCATCAATAAAGCTCTTGGCTTATTAGTATATACAAAAAAAAAAGGGGAAAAACTTTTAAAATTATTTGTCTTGCTGTAAATTTGACTAAATGCAAAAGATTATCTGACTTTCTTTAATTTTAATGTGTCTGGACTTCAGTATTCCCTATTATACCTTTATCCAGGCTCATAAATTGAGGATAGATGTCATATAATTTTTATTAACAAAATTAAAAATATTTGATTAAAATAATTCATAACTGTTTTAATAAATTTTAAGTAATATAAATCTGAAAGAAAAATCACAAAACATAAATGAGCAATAAAAATTTCTATTAAAATTATTACTAAATAGATAATGTCTGTGTGAAATGGAATTGTATAACTATGACATCTTATGAATAATTATGAATAATGCAATATAAAGTTGTAGAAGGGAGAAAAATGAATAATGATAATGCTAAATTTTATTGACTGCTTTTCATTTGCCAAGATTTACTTTGCTAAAATTGCTTTATAAATTATCTGAGGAATTCCCTCAATAAGTTTACAAAATATTAATATTATCATTAATAGCTTAAGAATTTGAAGACCAGATAAATTAAATAATTTGCATATAGTCTTGAAGCTCAGAACGGGTAGAACTGAGAATTCAGCTAAGTTTGATATACCTGAGTTCCAAAACAACACTAGTACTTCACTCACATTTTAATAATAATATGCACAGATTTTGGAATACTGAGATTCAGGGGTTAGTAAATGATGAATTTTTAGCCAAGTCCGGCCTATTGTGTGTTTTTGTAAACAAAATTATATTAGATTACCATTATATTTATTCTTTCATTCATTGTTTATAATTTCTTTTCATGTAACAGCAAGATCGAGGGATTATAACAATGGCCATGTGATTGTAACAGGTCCAGCAAAATATAAAATATTCACTCTCTGACCCACTGGACCAATTGGCAGCATCAGGATGGATGATGAAGAGATTAAGATTGTTCACAGCTTCAGTCTGCTCTCCACAATCAACACTCTTGGTACCAGCAGCCAGGAAATTAAAAGACGTATTACGATGGGAAAGTTTACTGTTAGGGACCTCTCTAAAGTACTCAAGAGCAACGGTGTGTCTCTGGAGACTAAGGTGCGTCTGGTATAGCCCATAATCATTACAATCACTTGTTATATATCAGAGAGCTGGACAATGACCAGGGAGGATAGAAGGATAATTGATGCTTTTGAGCTTTGGTGTTGGAGAAGAGTGCTGAAGGTGCCATGGACTGCTAAGAAAACAAACAGGTTCAGTCTGGAGAGGGTTAAACCGGGCTGCTCCTTGGAGGCAAAGATTCTGGGGCTTCGTCTGACATACTTTGGTCATGTTGTAAGGAGGGACCGGTTCTTGGAGAAGGACGTCATGCTTGGAAGGGTGGAGGGCAGATGCAGGAGGGGAAGGCCCTCTGGGACATGGATTGATTCAGTGACTGGGGTAAACGGGATGAGTGTGTCAGAGACAATGAGATTGGCACAGGACAAAGCAAAGTTTAGAGCTGTTGTATATAGGATCGCTATGAGTAGCAAGTGACTCAATGGCACATAACAACAACAACAACAACAACAACTCTGACCCTTTATGGTAACCCAGCTCACCTCATTGCTCCCAACTCATTGCTGACTGTCTAGCATGTCTTGGGGAGGCTGTAAATCACAAGGAATGAGAGAGCCTACTTTTCTAGTGAGGAGTGGTTAGTGGATTTGAACCAAAAAAAGAGGACTCTCATTTGGGCTAGTAGTATAACTCCCTACTATTTACACCATCAGAGCTCCCTCTTTAGAATGCTGTTATTTTGTACTGTGGAGTAGGAACAGATAAATTGCTGACCATCCAGGTGGTTTTCAGAGGCATTTAGTTGCATAGGAGGAAATTGCCCATCTTCCTCCCATGGAGCAGGTGGTGGATTCGAACAGTGTGCCTTTGGGGTTGCAGCAGTTTTGATGGTAAACAAGAATTTTGCAGTTCAAATCTAGCAGCTGCTTTGTAGAAAAAAAATATGAGCAATTTATTCCTGGAAAGATTTTCACCATCATAAACCTGATGGAAGGTTATCAAGTGTAAAAAAATCAACTTACGCAGGTAAAATTTTTTTATTCTTTGCAGAAGAGACTGCTGATTAATTCATAGATTGCTTGTTAGGAATTTTAATCAATTCTTCTATATTTGGGAGTATTTACTGAATTTTCTATTATCTAAATTTATGAGCAGGTGGTTGCATAATAATTTTATATTGCTCTTTGGAGGCAAATTTTCTGATGCTTTGTCTGACATACTTTGGACAAGTTGACAGGAGGGAC
>NW_006399874.1:10312850-10319839 GCF_000299155.1 Elephantulus edwardii
ATAAGAGAGCTAGACAATGAATAAGAATGACTGAACATTAAATGATGCCTCTTAGTTGTGGTGTTGGAGAAGAGCACTGAATATTCCATGGACTGACAAGAGAATAAACAGATATGTGTTGGATACGGTGTAGCTGGAGTACTTGTTGAAGGCAATAATGGCAAAGCTTCATTTTTTTTATTTTGGACATATAGTTAGGTAAGGGTATCTCTTGTAGAGGTACATCATGCTTGGAAAGAAGGCAGGAGTGGTCAGTGATGGAGGGGAAGACTTCACGTATGATGGACTGACGTGGCAACTTCAGCAGTGGGTTGAGTAATTCAGAGATGGTGATGATGGCACAGGATATGGCAGCCTTCAGGTTGGCTGTTCAGAGAAAGATGAAAGGCATTCCCTTTGTGAACAGGGACAAGATAAGCCTGTCCACTATCATCACTCCTATTCAATATTAGTTGTTAAATATTTGTTAGGGAAGTGAGACAAGAAATAAAAAAGCAGCATCCAAATTGGCTAGGGAGTGGTAAAATTGTCAGTAGATGATAGTGACAATATGATAGTGTTAAAAGAGAAGCCCAAAAACTCAACAAAAAATCTTTTAGAGCTTACATATCAATTTAGTAGAAGGGCAGGATAAAAGATCAATTAAAAAATTGGAGAAATTTTTCTATAGCAACAAAGAAAAAGTAGAAAATGAGACTAAGAAAGCAATACCATTTACGGTAGCCAAACATAAGATGAAATACATATGAATAAACATAACTAGAGACACAAAAGACATTAATAAGAAAAACTACAAAACACTACTACAAGAAACAAGGAGACCTAGTTAAATGGAAAAAAATATTTTCTGTTCATGGATACGAAGACTCAACATAATGAAAATTAAAATCCTACTAAAAACAATCCACATGTTAAGCTTCAACGCAATCACAATACATACCACAACTCATTTTTCAAAGAATTGGAAAGGCTTTTTTGAAAGGAAAAAGATTCCAAATATTCAAATCTCCTCTGAAAAAGAAAAATGAAATGGGAGGCATAGCATTCGCTGATCTCAAAACCTACTACACAACCATAGTAACCAAAACATTGTATTGATACAATGACAGACACATAGAATAATGGAATTGAACTGAAAATCAAATTAACTCATCTACTTAATATAAATTGGTGCTTTAAAAGGAATCAAAACCGATTAAATGGACAAATGACAACAAATGGCCTCATAAAACTGTACATCTACCTGCACAAAACTGAAACAGGGTCAACATCACTCATCATATGCAAAAATCTACTCAAGGTGTATCTGAGACCTAGAGGTAAAGCCTACAATTTGTAAGGATAAAAACAGACAAAATGGTACTACACTTAGAAGTCCTAGCCTGTGGCATAAGGAGGTTTCAAAATATAGCTCAAAGTACCCAATTGGAAGAGGAAAACAAAATTGATGAATCAGACCTTCTAAAAATCAATCAAGTCCCTGTGTGTATCAAACACTTTTTCAAACAGAGTGAAAAGAAAATGTACTGACTGTGTAAAAACATTTGGCAGTGACATTTCAGCAAGTATGTCATAATGGAAATTTACAGAATACTTACAAGGCCTCCACAAGAAAAAGACTGATAACATAATAACAAAACAGGCAAAAGTCATGAAAAGACTTATTGAAAAGGAAGACATTCAGATATCTAACAGATACATGAAGAAATTATCAAAATCACTGGCAATTAGATATATGTAAATAAAAACAATAATGAGATATCATCTCATTTCACTAACAGCAACAAAGCTTACCAGCACAGAAAGCAATAAATGTTGGAGAGGATATAGAGAGATTAGAAATTTCATACGCTATTGGTGGACTATTAAAATGGTACAATTCTGGAAGGCAGTTTGATGTTTGCCAAAAAATCTGAACATAGAGATCCCATATGACCCCACTGTTCCACTACTATGTATATACCCTAAGGAAATTAAAACAGAGACACGAATGGAGATAAATATGTCTATATTCATAGAACATTATTTATGATAACAAGAAAATGGAAACAGCTCAACTGAATGCCTATCAACAAATGAATAGATTGAGGAATTGTGATGCATTCACACAATGAAATACTATGTAGCACTAAGGAATAGTGATTTTGTAAAATATAATATAGGAGAGTGTAGAGATCATTATGTTAAGTGAACTTAGTCTCATAAGGATAAATACAGCATAAAATCATTACTGTAAAAATGTAAAAATAACTAGTTAGATGTATGTGAGTGTTCAGTAAAGGTAGAAGATTAGGAAGGGATAGGAAAAATGGAAGTTTGGGGATCACTGAGATCACTAAATTTAGTGGGCTGAAGTGAGGTGAACAAATAGGAAAGATTCAATGGGAACTCAAAGGAAAGGGGTGATAATAGGCATAGATCAACAATGATTGGTTAAATGAAACATAGTATATATGGGTGATTATATGAAACACAGTGTAAATTAAAGATTGTGTAAAACATGTCGTTGTTGTTATTGTTGTTATGTGCCATCAAGTCACCTGTGACTCATAGCAACCCTATGTACAACAGCCCTAAAACCTGCTCTGTCCTGTGCCAATATTATTGTCACTGACACACCTACCTCCATTACCCCATCTCATCGAGGGTCTTCCTCTCCTGCCCTGTCCCTCCACCTTCCCAAGCATGATTTCCCTCTCCAAGGACGGTCCTTCCTTGCAACATGTCCAAAGTATGTCAGACGAAACTTCAGAATCCTTGCCTCCAAGGAGCAGCCTCTCCAGGATGAACCTGTTTGTTCTCTTACCAGTCCATGGTATATTTAATACTCTTCTCCAACACCACAGCTCAAAGGCATCAATTCTATCATCCCTAGTCATTATCCAACTCTCTGATGCATAGTAAATGACTGCAAAGACATGGCCTGTATCAGGTGCACCTGTAAAACATAGTGTACATAAAAACAAACAAACACATGCATGTGCATGCGCGCGCGCGCACACACACACACACACACACACACACACACCCCAACCCACGAAAAACCCAAAAAACCCAAAACACGGGGTTTGGCAGACCCTGAAAACCCATAAAGTCTGTTCATGTTTCTTACCATATTAAAGTTTTGTAACAATTATGTGAACAGGGAGCTCTGGTGGCCTACTGGCAAGAAGCTGAACTGCAATCTCCCAGAGGTACGTGGTTTGAATTCATAGGATTCTCTGCTGGAGAACGAGGGGCAATCTTCTCCTGTACCAGTCAGATCCGATTTGACAGTACACACACGAAGACTAATAAAATTTTAAAAAGGGGGGAAGATATATTTAAAAAGAAAATAAAATAAAACAATTATGTGAAGTTATTTTTAAACTTTTCTTTTTAAAAAATTCTGTTAATTTGCATACAAAACTTGTATACAGTGTGTTTCATTCATATACATTGTTTTTCACAAATTCCTTCATTCACATTGTGTTTCATATGATCATTTCTATATACAGTGTGTTTGTCATAAAATTACTCACCGTTTATCTTTGCCTGCTATTGTATCATCTTTTTAGGTCCCCATTGGATTTTTCTTAATTCCTTCACTCCTTCCCTCTACTCACTAAATTTTACCACCCAGTGATTTCTCCTATCTCCCCACACTCTGACACTTTTCTGTTCCCCTTCCACCTTTGGACTTTTATACATACCTTATTAGTTATCGTTCTAGTTTTAAATACAATAATGGCCTTATGTAGTATTTATCCTTAAGAGACTGTGTTAGTTCACTCAGCATAATGCTCTCCAGCCTCTCTCAAGTTATATAGTATTTTTTAAATTGTTGTTCTTGAGTGCTGCATAATATTCAGTCCATTGTGTGAATGTACCAAAATGACTCAATCCATTCATTTGTTGATGGTATTTGGACTGTTTCCATTTTCTCACAATTGTAAATGATGCTACAATAATTTGTACAATAATGTACAAATTTCCATTTGTGTCTCCGTTCTATTTTACTTGGGATATATTTGTAACAGTGAGATACTGGCTTATATGAGATCTCCATATTCAGCTTTTTCAGGAGTTAGTGTAGCATTTTACAATCCTACCAGCAGAACATGACAATTCCAATCTTTATACATCCTCTCCAAAATTTATTGCTTTCTGTCCTATTAAACTTTGCTACTGCTACTGGGGTAAGATGGGGTAAGATCTCACTGTGGTTTTGATTGTAACTCTCTGGTTGCCAAGTTTTTTTAAAAATCATTTCTTCCCATACCTTGTCAACCTGAATGTCTTCCTTTGTGAAAAGTCTTTCCATGTCTTTTTGCTTTTTTTGTGATTGAGATAGCAGTCTTTTTGTGTGTGTGTGGAGGCTGTGTAATATTCTGTAAATTTTTGTTATGAGACACTTGTTTTTTGGGTTTTTTAAAAATAATAAAAATTTATTTTAATTGTTATTTTAATGAAAGATTACAGGAAAGTTAGATTTTCATTCATTCATTGTTGAACATTTCCTCTCTCCTCCTCTCTTTCCCCCTCTCAGTTCACTTTCCATTATTTTCAATATTTATTAGTTGTTGCACAATTTCCTCCCTCCCTCTCCACTTCCCTCTCTGAGGCCACTTTGCAATGTGTCTTTTATTCTGAACTATTGTCATACATACAATGCCTAATCATATATTCATTTTAAACAATTCTTTTCCTTCATATGTTCCAATGCAGTGTTCATTATCTATCCACGCTTTTCCTATTCTCCTCCCAACTCCCCCATTGCTTTATAACAATGGTGTTATGCAGTATTTGTCCTTTTGTGATGAAGATATTTCACTCACATAATGTTCTCTAGGGTTACCCATGTTGTGTAATGTTATATGAGTTCATTGTTTTTCAGTGTTGCATAGTATTCCATTGTGTAAATATTCCATAGTTTTTCTATCCATTCATTTGTTTGTCTATGGGATTATGAGACCCTTGTCTGATATGGCACTGCCAAATGCTTTTGATTCCCTCCTCTCCCATCTATAGATTTTCTTTTCACTCTTTTAGAAAGATTTTTATGAGCAAAAGGACTTAATCTTTAAAATTACACTTTCCTCAATGTTATCCTCTCTTGGTTTTACATTTCTGGCTGTATTTACCAGCTGATTTATACTGTAGGCTAAGGCTTTTAAGTTTGGAACCATTTTTTTCTCTTATGATCTTTATGATTTAGAGTTCTACTTCTAAATTTCTGATTCACCTTGAATTGATTTTTGTGTATAGTATGAGATGTGGATCCTGTTTTAAACCTCATTTTCTATTAACCAAAATAAAGTTAATTTTATTTTGTGAACTTATTTTGTCATAATATTTATAACTACTGTAGTAACCATCTAGGGCAATGTGGAATTTTTCAATAGGCTTTTAAGGCTGTAATAGTTCATGGCAGTTGTCGGGCTTCCATTCACTTACCTCCTCTCAAGGAGCTGGCTGGTGGATTAAAAGGATCAGGGATTTTTAAATTTTTTTGTTTCTTTTTGTTAACAGCTGAACATGATAACTACAGTACCACCGTTGTTTTAAAACAAGAAATATTTCAGTAATTTATTCAATGCTAAGTAACTAGTAAAGATTGAGAAAATAATAGACTAATATCTCCTTATTAGTTAGATCTTTAATATGATTACCATTTAAGGTCACATATTCCTGAAACAAGACAACAGCAATATTGGGAAATAAAATATGAGAAAGTAAAACATAGAGGAAATCTGGTTCTATTTTCTTGTAGAGAAGAATAGAAAATAGGTAAGTTCAATATAGAGCTTCTGAATGGCCATTATGTGTTTGAATTTGGTAGATCCTTCAAATAAATGACTGTGAGTCAAGGCTGATTCATACTATTAAAGTGTTTTTGACATAATACATAATTGTTTAATTTGATTTTCTGTGATAACTTCAAGGATTTTGTTTCTATACACCTAAATTTATCCTTTAGTTGAAAATAAGCATGAATCATTTCACTTCACAAGTTAATTAGTTTAGTTCCAAGCTATTGGGGATAGAGGCTTTGAAGTAGAAGTGCCTTTCCATCATGTCTGTTTGAATAGACACAAACCACAAAGGAACTTGAAATCACAAATTCCTGTGTGAATTGCTGTAAAATGGACCAGTGCAGCTAATGCAGAATCATCCTTTCCCTATAAAATCTTTTGCAACAATATAATGAATCAAGAATCTGTCACCAGAAAAAAAAAAAATCAGCAGGACTATCTAAGAAGATAAGCAACAATCTTTCACCTCTCATATTACTAACCTGCTGTTGTTCACTTGTTATTTTACTTGTGCTTTTCTAGCAGTGGCTTATGTACATTTTAAAGTAATGTAGTAGCCTTTTATTTAATTATGATATAATTATATGAACTTTTAAAACTAGTTTTATGTTTTAAAACTATTTTTAAAACCCTTTCTCTTTTTACCCTAGCAAGTGACATAAAAGACTTCACAGAGGAGGTAACAACAGCAAAGCCAGATTTTGAAAGTTAGATTATGGTCAAGTTTTTTGTAAAGTGAGTGCGACTCAGGAAGTACTTATTTCTGCAAACAAGAAAATTTACACTGGTTGTTTAGTGCCATTGAGTTGAGTATGACTCATAAAGATTATATAAACAATAGATCTAAACTCTGTATTACCTACCCTGTGTCATTCTGATAATCTCTGACACACTTGAGACCATTGATGTAATTGCTGTGTCAATACTTCTGGTTGGAAGCCTTCCACCTTTCCAAGCATGGTGTCCCCTTCCAAAATAGCCGATTTCTACCAACATGCCCAAAGTATGAAAGATAAAATTCCACCATCGTTGCCGCCAAGGAACACTTTGGCTGGACTGTTTTAGAAGCCATATCTGTTAGCACTCTTCTCCATCATCGAAGCTCAAAGGCATTGATTCTTCTTCAGTCATCCTTATTCATTGTCTAACTATCATATGCATAGCAAGTGACTGAAAAGACCATACCCTAAAGAA
>NW_006399874.1:10321284-10322452 GCF_000299155.1 Elephantulus edwardii
AATATCAATATCCAAAAAATCAGTGAGATTCCTCTACAGTAGCAAAGAAAAGGTAGAGAAAGAAACTAAGAAAGAAATACTATTTACAATAGCCAATGACAAACAGAGATACTTGGGAGTGAACCTAACTAGAGACACAAAAGACCTATGTAAAGAGAATGACGAACATTTCTGCAAGACACAATAAAGGGCTAAATAAATGGGGAAATGTGCCCTGTTCATGGATAGGAAGAGTTAATATTGTGAAAATAACAATCATATAAAAAACAAACTACATGTTCAACCCAATGCCAATATAGATACCAAATGCATTTTTCAAGGAGATTGAAAGGGAAATTGTGAAGTTTATTTGGAGAGAAAAGAGACCTTCAATAAGCAAATCACTTCTGAGAAATAAAAATGAAGTAGGAAGCATAGCAATGACCTCAAAACCCACTACTTACAGCAGTAGTAAGCAAAACAGCATGATACTGGTACAATGACAGGCACATAGACCAATGGAACAGAACTGGGAACTCATTAATAAACTCAGCTATATATGGTCATCTGATATTTGACAAGGAAATAAAATCTACTAAATTGGGAAATGACAATCTCTTCAACAAATGGTGCTGGTAAAAGTGGACTGCTATCAGCAGAAAGCTAAAACAGGATCCACATCTCACACCATACACACACAAAAAAATTAACTTAAGATGAGTCAGAGACCTGAGAGTAAAGCCCCAAACCATAAAGTTCATCAGAGACAAACTGGGATCAAGCTTAGAAGGCCTAGTGTATGATATAAAGAGACTGCCAAATACAGCCAGAAATGCACAATCTGGAGAGAATAACATTTATGAATGGTACCTTCTAAAGATTAAATACCAGTGCACATCAAAAACTTTTTCCAACAGAGTGAAAAGAAACCTACTTATTGGTAAAAAAACATTTGGCCATACCATTTCAGACAAGGGTCTCATATATAATGTTTACAGAATCCTACAGGGCCTCCACAAGAAAAATACTGATTACAATTACAAAATGGACAAAAGACAGGGAAAGACTTTTCACAGAGGAAGACATCCAAATGGTCAATAGACACATGAAGAAATGCTCAAAATCACTGGCAATAAGAGAGATGCAAATAAAGACCACAATGAGATACCATCTCACCCCAGTAGTAGTG
>NW_006399874.1:10323484-10324956 GCF_000299155.1 Elephantulus edwardii
TGAATAAAATTAAGAACAGTCTACAACAGTTAAAATATGACCTTGAATCTATCTCATCTGAATTTAACAATCATCTCAACCCACACAAGTTACCCATAAAAATAACAAAGCCAGCATCAGGATATTTAAGTCAGACTTCTACTGTTTCCACAAGGGGAGACTGAGCCATCAACAACATCCACAGTACAAAACTAATTCCCGTATGTTCACTCATGTCCCCTTATACGTCTGTGCCTCTTTGCACCAGTTATAATAGTAATTGTACTGCTTTATTTGTTCCAAAACCCATTGCAATGACTACACAGACTATAGAACTATACTCATTCTTACGGGGTTCATTAGAGAAGTTCACAAGCAAATATAATTAAAATTGGAAGCATGATACAATCTTTCCATCAGAACAGCTTCTAAAGTGTGCTCACAAGCACTTCCACCTTCAGCATTGTGGCTTTAGGTTAGTGTTACAAGGCTCTCTGAGTCCTTTTAATCAAATCTCTCTCTTCTATGCTCCCTCCCTAGCTCCTTAACAAACTAGGACAAAGGCTCCCTGTTCTGGTTCTGCAGGGAGCAGTCTCAAGGTCAACTTTGTTTTTCATCAGGCCTCTGGTTCTTTGCTGAAGTTGATGCTGCTTCTCCTTTAGACCCTGATTGAGTGGCACAGGACTCTTAGGCCCTAAAAGATGGTCATAGCTTTCTTTTCTTTGTTGGTATTGAGAGTCTTAATTTCTGCTGCTGAATCCACTAAATTTAATGGTGAGTCTAAACAAGTCCCTTGTGGATAGATGATCACATATGGAAATAGTATGTGATTTGCTGTTCACATGGCAAAGTAAAAGTTAATGACAAGAAATTATGAACAGTAAAGCCTTGATACCTCACTATCCTTCCCACAATCACCATACAAAGGTATTTGGTGAACAATGTGCATACCTGGTTCTGCATCAAACCCAACCAGAACAAATCAACCAATAGAACCATCTAACTAATTGATTATACCAAAATCATCTAGTGAATTATGATGCAGGATAACTCTCCATCAAGTTTCTTAGACTGTCATTCTAAAAGGAAACAAATGACCTCATCTTTTCCCCCTAGAACTGTCCATAGCTTTGAACTGCTGATTATTTCATAACATGTTTTTAATTAACTCACAAAGTAGATGAATGTGAGATAGGTTATGGAGGAAAATAGACTATTATTGAGAAGAAATCAAATATTCTTTTGATAAACATCTTAAAATACAGTAAAGAATAATTTTTATCTGGCATTATTCTTCACAAACATCTAGTATTAATTAGCACTTCCATGACCTTCAAGCATTAATTTCTTTTCCTAATCTCCTTCCATTCAATTAATTGCCTCTGAAAACACACTGGAGGATCAACTATGAGTTGATTCAGACTCAACAGCACACAACAACATTGACCTAGAGGCTTTGTAGGACTATTTGAAATTTATAAATAAACTAGGAT
>NW_006399874.1:10326231-10336915 GCF_000299155.1 Elephantulus edwardii
AATGGACCAGAGATCTAGACAATGAGTAAGTATAACAGAAGAAGAATCAATGCCTTTGAGGTATGGTGCTATAGGAGAATATTGAACATATCATGGACTGCCAAGATGACAGTTTTGTCCGAGAAAGGGTCAAACTAAGTTGCTCCTTGAAGGTAAGGATTTTGTAGCTTTATCCCACATAGTCTGGGCATATGTTCAAGAGGGACTCATCCTTGGAGAAGACCATCATACTTGGAAGGGTGGAGAGACAGTGCAGGAGAGGAAGACCTCGGATTAGATAGATTGATGCAATAACTGGAGTATTGGGTACTGACTGAACACACTTTGGACTTCCAAGAGAACAAACAAGTGTATCCTGTAGATGGGGAAACTAGATTGCTTCTTGGAGGCAAGGATTTTGTAACTCCATCTCATCTAATTTGAGCATGTGTCCAGGAGGGATTTGTCCTTGGAGAAGGAAATCATACTCAGAAGGGTAGGAAGTATAGTAGAGGAAGACCTTGGATGAGAAGGATCAACACAATAATTGGGGTAATAGGAGTAGGTATATCAGAGACAGTGAGATTGATTTAGGATAGGACAGAGTTCAGAGCTATCATGTATAGGATCACTATGAGTCTTATTAAACTCAGTGGTACATAACAATAATAAACTGGAAGACATAAGAATTAAATATAACATGACATCCAGGAATAGAATCTGAAATTAAAAAGTGTCATTTGTCAGAAAAATGATGACATTAAAATTAAGTTAAATTAAATTTAGTTAAAATTAAGTTTAATTACCTTAATTAAAATTAAGTTTTTATAAGAAATACAGATCAAGTTACACACATCGATTTCACCTGATGGTATGCGCAGTCATCAGATCAATTACATCGGGGGAAAGAATAGCTGGAAAAGCTTAATACCAGTTGTGAAAATAAAGCCAAGTGATGATTGTGGAACAGACCACCAACTACTCATATGTAAGTTCAAGCTGAAGCTAAAGAAAACTAAATTCACGGGAACCAAAATTTTATCTTGAGTCTATTCCACTCAAATTTCAAAGCCATTTCTACAACAGGTTTGGATCCTTGAATACCAATAAGCAAACACCAGGTAAGCTGTGGGAGGATATCAAGAACTATCACCATGAAGAATGCAAAAGGTCATTACAAAGACAGAGGAGGAAGAAGAGACCAAGATGGATGTCAGAAGAAACTCTGAATATTGCGTTAAAGCACTAAGAAGCCAAAGCAAAGGGAAGAAATCAAGAAATAAAGGAGCTGAACAGATTTCAAAGGGTAGTACTGGAAGACAAAGTAAATTATTATAATGAAATGTGCAAAGAGCTGGAGTCAGAAAATCAAAAGGGCCAGACTCATTCAGTATGCCTTCAACAGAAGGAATTGAGAACAAATTCAAACCTTGAGTTTCAATGCTTAAGGATGGTATGGGAAGAATATTGAATGATCCAGGAAGCATTAAAAGAAGATGGAAGGAGTAAACAGAATCACTGTACCAAAGGAATTGGATGACACAGAAGTATTTCATGAAACAACGTAGGAGCAAGAGCCTGTGATGATGAAGGAAGACGTTCAAGCTGCTCTGAAAAAATTGACAAAAACAAGGTCCAGGAAATGAGAGCATACCAATTGACATATTTCAACAAACAGATGCTTCCCTGGATGCAACTCACCAAGTTATGCCAAGAAATCTAGAGGACAACTACCTGGAAGAGGTCTATATTTGTTCCCATTCCAAAGAAAGGTGACCTGACAGAGTATGGAAATTATTGAACAATATTTTTAATTTCTGATACAAGCAAGATTCTGCTGAACATTATAAAAAATGACTGGAACAGCAAATCAACAGAGAACTGTCAAATGTGTAGGCTTGGTTCAGAAGAGGCTGTGGTACTAGGGATATTAGAGCCAATGTTACATGGATTTTGGCTGAAATCAGAGAAGACCAGAGGAATGTCTATCTGTGTTTCATTGGCTATACAAAGGCATTTAACTGTGTGGATCACAACAAACTGTGGCTGATTCTGAAAAGAATGAGAATCACGCATTTGATTGTACTTATGCAAAACCTATACTTGGACCAGGAGGCAGTCGTCATAGCACAGAAAGAAAACACTGCATGATTCAAAATAGGAAAGGGTGTATGCCAGGGATGTGTACTGCCTCCATGCCTTTTCAATCAATATGCAGAACAAATAATTTGGAAGACTAGGCTCTGTGACAAGGAATGTGGCATCAGGATTGTAGGAAGACTCAGCAACCACACGCAGATAAAGCAACCCTGCTTGCTGAAACTGAGAAGGACCTGAAGCACTTGCTGCAAAAGATTGAAGCTCAATATCAAGAAAACAAAAATTCTCACTGTTGGGCTGATCGGTAGCATCATGATAGATGGTGAAGAGATTGAGAATGTTAACAGCTTTAGTTTGCTTGGCTCCACAATAAACACTCTTGGTACCAGTATTCAGGACATCAAAAGGCAAATTGCATTGAGAAAATCTGTTATCAGGGACCTCTCCAGAGTACTGAAAAGCAATGATGTCAGTCTGGAGACTAAGGTGTTCCTGATAAATTCCATAGTCTTTGCAATTACTTGCCGTGCATCAGAAAACTAGGCAATGACTAATGATGATAGAAGGAGAATTGATATCTTTGTGCTGTAGTGCTGGAGAAGAGTATTGAATATACCAAGGACTGCTAGGAGAATAAACAGGTTCATCCTAGAGAGGATGAAAACAGTTTGCTCCTTGGAGGCAAGGATTCTGAAGCTTTATCTGACATACATTGGGTATGTTGCAATAAGGGACCAGTCCTTGAAGAGGGACATCATGCTTGGAAGTGTGGAGGGACAACACAAGAGAGGAAAAGCCTCAATGAGGTGGATTTCTTCAGTTACTGGGGTAAGGGGAGTAGGTGTGTCAGAGAAAATAAGGATGCCACACGATAGAGCAGGGTTCTGTGCTGTTGTACATAGGGTCACTATGAACTGCAGGCTCTTTGATAGGACATAACAATGACAAGTTTCAATTAATTATATTTTCCAATGTTAATTTCTTATTTTTTATAAATATGCCTTCAATAAGTGTGCTTAATAAGTAGGATTGTGGCATCACCAACAACCTGCAATATGCAGATAGCACAATCTTGATTGTTGAAACTGAGGAGGACCTGAAACACTTGCAGCAGGAAGTCAAGGACCATAGTCTTCCTAATGGATTGAAGCTCAACATCAAGAAGACAAAATTTTCTCCACTGGACCAATTGACAGCACCATGATAGATGGAGAAGAGATTGAGGTTGTTAATAATTTAAGCTTGATCAACTCCACAGTCAACACTCTCGGCACCTGCAGTCAAGAAATCAAAAGACAAATCACACCGGGAAAATTTGCAGTCAGAGACCTCTCCAGAGTACTGATAAGTTATGATGCCAGTCTCTAGATTCAGATGTTTCTGATTCAGGTCATGGTCTTTGCAATTACTGGATATGTGTCAGAGAGCTGGACAATGACTAAGGATGACAGAAAAAGAACCAATGCCTTTTAGTTGTTCTGGAGAAGAGTATATAGTATGGACCACCAAGAGAACAACCCGGTCTGTCTTGGAGGGGTAGACATCAAATGAGATAGATTGATACAGTAACTGGGGTAATGGAGGTACATACGTAGGAGTCAGTGAGATTGGTTCCAGATAGGGCAGGCTCTAGAGCTATTGTACATAGGGTTGCTATGAGTCTCAGGGGACTCAATGACCCAGAACAAGACAACAATGTTACATATTGAGAATAAATGTAGTTAATAAATGAGTGTGTTGAAAACCTATTTTTGCAAGTTGTATAAACTCCAAATTATTTAAAATTAAAAGTTAAAGATTCTTGGTAATACAGTGTGCATATAAAATTCATTTCTGACTATAAAGCTCAAACACTCATCATCTTAATTACACTTGAGATTAATTAATGAGCTAGTCAAGAAAATAATTTGATTAAGGTTGTGGAACATATTAGCAATAGAAGAAGAATCTTACTTACAATTGAAGACCTATTATTAAAATAGTAAAGAATATTTCCTTTGAAATGAAAGGACTAGTGACTAATAATGCATATATGGCAACACATCAAAAAGTCTCACCAAAAAAAATTTTTTGCAAGTGTTTTAGTGGCTTCCCAGAGGATTATGGATGTCATATTCAACCTAGAGTTCCATTAAAAATTCAACATAGTTTAATTTCAAGACTTTAAAAAATGTTGTTAAATTTTACATTTCTCCACCATAAGACATAGAAGATTTATGGATAATTTCAAAGGAAATGGTCCTTAGAATTGAGGGAATGAATTCATGCTGAAATGTTTGATTAAAGGGAGAAAAGAACTAAGTACTCATTCTGTTGCTGAAGTTTCCCAAAAAGGACTGGAATGGTCTATCAATTATCCAAAATGGATTAATGTAACCTGGTTCTTCATGGTTCCTTATGATAGACTTTGAAAAGTTTTCACCAGGGAATAATTTCATCAGTAAGGCACAATTTCTCTTATCTATGCTTTTATATTTTTAATTACAAGGTCCTCATAATCATAAGATCTATCTATTATCATTTGGATGAAAGAAATAAATAATCACAATAAAATGTGATGATTATTTTTCCATAGTACGAAAAAGTAAACTCTGATTAGATTAGGATATAAAATCATAGCTTGGACTCCTAAAACTTAATCTGCATACAGAGGCGGCTGAAAAGGATTCCTTGCCATTTATCATTCATACAATATACTTGCAAAAATACAGTATTAGTCAAAAGGTAAAATTAATTCTGTTTCAGTGAATAAGTATTATTTCTAAGCTTGAACACTTAAACTCCATGCTCACTTACAAAACTTATGATTTCTTTAACCTTTCTGCTCTCTTTTAAAGTTTTGCTAGGTGACTTCTTCTGTGATTTGTAACTAAAATGACTGATATGATTTATTCAGCTAAAGTATTTGCACTTCACTTTCCTTTCTCACCTATCTCAAAACATATCAGCCAGATATCTTTAGGATGGTGTCATTAAGTAGTTCCCAAGATATATTATCTGACTCATAAGTATTATAGCAAAAAGCTATAAAACAAGAATACAATGATTATAATGTTTCATCTCACTCTTGAAAAATTTAGACATAAAAGAAATGCTTCTTCAACCTCATAGAGCTATTATTTTACTTTGTGTGTGGGGTGTGTGTGTGTGTGTGTGTGTGTGTGTGTGTGTGTGATTCTCTTTATGTGATGTTGAGGCAACCACAACTCATAATGACCCTATGATCCATGGCTCTTAAACTTTTTCATATCATGTACTATTCTCTCCATATCTGACACATTTGAGCTCACTGTTATAGTCACTGTGTTTATCAATTAATCTACTTGAGAGTCTTCTCTTATGCTAACCTTCCACCTTTCCAAGTAAGATGTCCTTCACCAAGAACTGGCTTCTCATTACAACATGCTCAAATAATGTGAGATAGAGTTTCACTGTCCTTGCCTCCAAGGATCCCCATGGTTTCACTTTCTCCAGGATATATCAATTTGTTCTGCTGACAGTCCATAAGATATTCAATACTTTTCTCCAAAACCACAACTCAAAGGCATTGAGTCTCTTACCTTTTTTTTCTTGATGGAAAACTTAGATTTCTTAATTGTTGGCATGGTACATTGTTTATTACTTAATAAATGAAACCCTCTCTGTTACTATTGATTCATTATCTCTACAAAGACTATGAGTTTTCCATTTTCTATTATCAGTTTTGAACCTTTCCCATTTGCTGTGTAGGACTCAATAAAAGTTTAGGACCATAGTTAAACTCAATTACTATGAAAGCAAGAATTATAAATGCTAAGGTCAACAGTGATTATGTTAAAAATGACAAGGAAAATGAACCAGCATAGAGTTCACTGAATACATTCTGTTCTACACAAAGCAATGTTTCTTGTCTATAGTTGACTGTTTCCATTCAGGAAAACTAATAATTCAGTATATTTTCATTTGAAATATTTTAATTTTAAAATCGTGATTCACTATCTTTTTGCTTTGTTTTTCAAGCATGTAACAATGGGTTATAGCATATCAGAGATTGTGAAGGCAGTGCAGAATAGGGCAAGGTTCAGATCTATTCTTCTTAGGGTTATGTGGAGTAGTTAACTTGAAGACCCCTAATAATAACAAAGTCAATGTACAAAAGGTGTGCATGTTAAAGCTGACAGATTATCAAATTGAGTCAACATAATAATATATTACTACACAACTTATCTTTCAGTTTGTTGTACTGTGGTGGTTTACTTATTGCTATGATGTTAAAACCTATAAACCAGTATTTCAAATAATAGTAGGGGCACCGATGATTCCAAATTAAGACTGAGTGGGTATAAAGAAGTATTGGTCATTAAAATGTGAGAAAACTTACACTTAAGAACCCTGTGAATAGCAGAGAAACATTATCTACTATAGTACTGAGTATGAAGCCCTTATGTTATAAGGCACTCAAACTACAACTAGAGAAGAAATGCCTCCTCAGAGTAGAATCTACTTAGATGATGTGAGTAAAGTATTGAGCCAATGGAAGACCTTCACTTGCTGATATGACATGACTCAAAATCAGAAAATACAGTTGCAAGAAGTCATTAATAATTGGAATGTGGAATGTACTATGTAAGGGTCTAGCAAAATAGGAAATTTTCAAAAACTAAATGTAACAAACAAACACACAAAATCAGTGAAGTGAAGTAAAATTAACTGACACAGGCCATTTTGAATAAATAGTCGAAGGGTATAGTAGAACAAGTAAAAGGCATCAGTGAAGTGAAGTAAAATTAACTGACACAGGCCATTTTGAATAAATAGTGAAAGGGTATAGTAGAACAAGAATGATAAATTGAAGAGAAATTGTATAATAGTATTAATTGTCTAAAAAACATGTCAAAATCTATCTTGAAGTATAATGGTGTAAGAGAAAGGGTAATATCCATATTCATAAAGGAAGACCTATTAATATGACTATCATTTAAACATATCCACCAAGTAGTAAAGTAAAAATTGAAAACGTTGAGAATTTTTATCAACTTATTCACTGCAGAACTCACTGACCATGCGATGAACAGGTGTTAATAAGAGTAACTAGTGTTTGGAATTCAAAGGTAAAAAATAAAGAAGAAATATTGTTTGATAATTTACAGAAACTAATCTTGTTCTAGAATGTAGATAAGCTAAAGAAAAAGGAAGAAATGATGAAATAATAGAACTTAAAAAGAATTTTAAGTAGAATCTTGAGAAGGCAAAACTAAGCATTATAAAGTTGTAGAGTTAGAAAACCGAATTGAATACATTCAGCATTTCTCAAGCTTTTAAACGTTTGAAGACAAAAAAGTCAAGCTTTTTGCAATATTGGAGGATTCCATGGGCTAAATATTTAATTGCTTAGGAAGCATCTAAAGATAATAGAAAGAATACATAGTCATTTGACTAAAAATATTTGACTGACACTAAAGTTAGCAAATGATAAATAACTAATGGTTTTTGGTTTTGTATTTTTAATAAAATTTTACTTTGTGATTTTAGTTAATGTTTACAGAGAAGTTAGATTTTCATTCATTCATTGCTGAACATTTTACCCCCTTTCCCTCACTTCTTTCTCCCCTAGTTAACTTGTTTATTTTTAATATTCATTCATTGTTGCACAAATTTCTCCCTCCCTCCCACCTCCAGTCCTCTTTGCAATGATATACCTCTTATTCTAGGATGTTGTTGTACTTACAATATCTATCATATGTTCCTTTTAGACAAGTCTTTCTTCCATCTGTTCCAAGCTAATGGTTCTGAAGGAAGAATCTCAAGCTTTTCTGAAGGCAAAACTGAGTGCTCCAAGAACTGATGTGTTCCAACCAATTGAAGTTGAACAAACATATGAAGTCCTGGATTTTATCACTGGTCTATGCCAAGGAATTTTTAAAAGTTACCAGCCCAAATAACTGGAAGAAATCTGTGTGTCCATTGTAAATAAAGGCATCCAAATGAACATAGATATTATTGAAAAATACTAGCAATGTCACACGCCAATCTCCTGAAAATTATTTTTAAAAAATTAATGAAGCAGTACATTGTCAGGGAACTTCTAGGCATTTAAGCTGTTTTTACAAGAGGCTATAGAATGAACGATAGGATAGCATGGTTGATGCCTGATGGGTCTTTGCTAAAAGCACAGAATACCACGAATGTGTTTACTTGCTTGTTATCATCTACCCAGAGGCACTTGACTGTACGAATCATAATAAATTATGGATAGCATTGGGAGGAAGAAAAATTTCAGAATACTTAATCTCAATCATGTAGAATTTATGCACAGATTAAGAAAAGATGACTCAAACAACAACAAAATAGTGCATGTTTTAATATCAGACAGTTTGGAAGGTTATTCTTCACAGAAGTTGGATTCTGGAGGATAGGTTCTCTTCTTGTTTTAGTTGATAGTCGAGTGTAAACTGTTGGTGTTTTTTTTTATTTTTTAATTTTGTACACATTTCTGTGTGGGCTGATTAATTGCATGGGTTTATTGGATTTAGCTAACAATCAGCTGTGGGCTGTGTTGTTGTTGTTGTTATGTGCCATCAAGTCACTTGTAAATCAAAGCGACCCTATGTACAAGGGCCCTAAACCCTGCTCTATCTTGTGTCAACCTCACTATCTCTGACACACCTACACCCATTATCCCAATCACTGAATCAATCAATCTCATTGAGGGTCTTCCTCTCTTGTGCTGTCCCTCCACCCTCCCAAACATGATATCCCTCTCCAAGGACTGGTCCCTTCTTACAACATGCCCCAAATATGTCTTTGAGCTGTAAGTCTCTTTTCAAAGTCAATCTGGACCTTATAGGTGGACCTTTGTACTTAAAAGTAGGTTGGTGTTAATTGTGCTTGGGAAGAACATTCTTCTAAGTGGTGCAGCACTAGTCTGTCAGTTTGCTGTACTGAGATAACTTGAGGTTATTGTGATATTGAAATCTATGCCACTGGTGTGTGAAATGCTATAATGGTTACCCATGTTGCACAGTGTTTGGTGGAGTTCTGATATTAAGACAGGCTTGGAAGCAGGATCAGCATTTACTTCCTAAACAACATGCCTTTGGAAACTCAATGAGCATTAGAGAAAGGATGATGGTTATAAACAGGGTTCAGATTTTTGATTCACAGAATCACTATTGAGTTGTACTTGGCTCAATGACACTTAACAACAACAACAACATGTGCCAGGATGGTATTATGCCAAACGATATTGTGCGAATAATCCAAGAAATTGAACCATATTAAGAAGAATGTGATATTACTATTGCAGGAATACTCATCATCAACCCCATACATGAAAACGACAACATCTTGCTTACTGAAAGGGAATAGGACTTGAAGCACTTTTAAGATCAAAGATTATACTGTGTTATACTTTCTTTCATTCACAATTTCTTTCATACAATCATTCCCATACATTGTGCTTTATAAAACAAGCCACCATTGAACTATGTCCAACATTACTGGGTCTTTTCAAGTCTTTGCTGAATCTTTCCCATTCCCATTCCCTCCTCCCTCCACTTACTAAAATTATTATGTGACCCCATCATTTCCCTCTGGCCACCATCACTCCTCTATTCCCAGTCCTTCCCCTCTTGAACTTCCGTATACACTATACTCTTTATCCTATTTTTACTATAATGATCTTGTCTAGTATTTGTTGTATGAAACCGAGTTAATTCACTCAGCATAATGCTGTCCAGCCTCTCCCTAATTATGTAGCATTTTCCAAAATCATTGCTTCAAGTGCTGTGTAGTATTTAATTGTGTGAATATACCATAGTGTATATGAGTTTTGCATACAAACCATTAGAAAACAAAAATTTTCAAAAAAGAGCAAAGACTACACAACCTGTAGTAATGGATGATACCTTAAATTAAAAAAAAATTGTATAGTCAAATCATCATGATAAAGAACATCCTAATAAATGGAGAAAAGTTTGAATTTGTCAATGATTTTATTTTATTGGGTTCACAATTAACACTCATAGAAGAAACAGTCAGGGAGTTAAGCAACACACTGGTGTTGAATAGCATTTCCTTAAAATATTAAAGAACAAGGATAACACTGCAAAGAGTAAGTATATTATACATTGCGCAAAGTACAAACAAATCTTTCTAGGAAGAAGTACACCTATAGTGTTACTAAAAGGTGTGGATGGTGATACTTCGTTTCATACACTTTGATGGTTTATGAGGAGAGTCCAGTCCCTTTAAACGATACCCTGCTTGGAAAAACGAAGGGTCAATTAAGGAGAACATGATTCTTAAAGACATGGATTGTTGCAGTGAATACAACAATGATATTAAGCACAGCAGAGATGTAAGCATGACAGAAATGGACTGTATTTTGTTCTGTAATACATAGGATCACTATGAGTAAGAGCTGACTCAAAGACCCCTAAAAACACTGAACATTGTTATGGTAATTCTTAGCTAACACTTACAGAATTGAAGTTGAGGAATCTTCATTAAGGACTTTAAAATAAAAGGGGGAGGGGTGACAGGGAAAGGGATGTCTTATGGGTAAGTTGTTGTTGTTGTCATGTGCCATCCAGTCGCTTGCAACTCATAGCGACCCTATGTACAA
>NW_006399874.1:10341340-10344280 GCF_000299155.1 Elephantulus edwardii
CCCCAGTGTGCAGCTTCCCGTCTTCCCTCTGGTTTTAGTGCATAAGTCTGGGTTAACAATTATTGACATTCTGACCCACATCCCCAAAATATTCTGACAGATATGAGCTTATACTCATTCCAACTTCCACTGGTAAGCTAGTATCCATGAAGCTCCTTTGAATATTAGCAACCATCAATCATTAAGTGATCAAGAGGCCATAACAAAAGAAAAATTATTGAGGCTTTAATTCTTTTATTTTTCAAAATACCGATTTCTGACCTTTATTTTATAGAACTAAAACAACTATATTAGAAGAAGTTCAGCTAGAATCCTACTCAAAAGCAAGGATTAAAAGATTCTGCCTTGTTTTATTTTTGGCATGTTATCAGGAAGGATTAATCTCTGCCGAAGGATATCTTGCTTGTGTAAATAGAGTGTCAGAGAAAAAAAAAGAGAGAGAGAGAGAGAGAAAGACCTTCAATGAGTTTAATTGGCACAGTGGCTACAAAAAACAAAAACAAAAACAAAAAAAAAAACCCTTCAAATATAGCAATTATTGTGATGATACCACAGTGCTGAATTGTATTTTTGTCCTATTGGGTTACTATGAACAAGAACTAACTTGATAGCACCTATCAACCAAAGCTTATAGAATGGCCCACTTACACCAGTCTTATTAGGGTTTGCTTATTTTTTAAGATAAGTTATCAAATCTAAGTATTATTCAATGGCTAACTAGTGATCTCAAAACAAACAAACAAAAGAACAAACAAACATAAAAACAAAACAAAACAACACCTTCAACCAAACCTAAAACAAGTTTCATGAAAAAATCAATACTTTTATTATTCTAAATTTCTTGGTGCCATAACTATATTTCCTCCCTCCTCAACTATCTCATTATCTGACAGTTGGTACTTATGACAGTAGTAAAAAAAAAAATTAATATACTACCTGACTATATTGTACCATAGCAATCTATGTCTAGCCGTAAAAAAAATGACAAGGTACAGTGATGCTGTCTGTGATAAGGTTATGTTTCAACTTGGCTGAGTCAAGATTTTCATTAGTTAGGCTATGTAATGATGTAATTTAGCTATTATGTAATGACCTATTCATGTTCTATTTTATGATCTGATGTGATAACTCTCTATTTTCATATAACACCAATTTTCACAAGCCACCCTGGTCATTGAAAACTAAGTTGGTAATTGAAGAGAGTGTATTGAATAAATATTTGAATACTAAAAAAATATAGAATTTGTTAAATTAAAAAAATTCAAAATCAGTACATCAGCCTATATTAGCAACTGTTTAGGGATTCTAGCACTTTGTAATCAAACATTAATCATTTTCTTACTTAACTGATTAACTTCTTTGGAATTTACCTACTTTTTAAGAAAGAAGAAGAGGGAAAAAATACTCAGAATATTAATAAATTTCAAGATTGATCCTAGACTTATTGGACAAGTTCAATACTTGTGTAAGCACTATGTGCTTGTATGATTTCACAGTATTCAAAATTTAAAACTTAGATTTAGTCTCAGTTGCACATTTGCTTTAAAGGCAGACAATGTTAGCTATAATATCACTCATTTGCAAATCTTGTAGCTCAGTTTTAAACATTTAAGTATTTTCACATTATTCTTTTTTTATAGTGTTCTTGTCTCCTTTATAATTACCTATTTTGAACCGCATGTGTCTATAGTTTCACATTTAACAGATTTGTATGTCCAATAAATTTCTAAAACAGATTTCCAGAAAACCCTTCCAGATTCAAAGGAACAATAATGACTAATAAGTCACTCAGTACAGTTAATAACTGTCCTCTTTTAAAGTGCAAGTAAGGAGTTTTCTCACTAACTGACAATGAATGATCAGCTATCATCTAGCAATTCAGCCTTGAGTCAAAAATTAATACACTGACAAACAGATACTTAAAACACTTCTGCTAAGAAGACAGCAACAAAAAAGACAATTTGAGAATTCTTTCTAAGGTTGACTAAAAGTACCATCACTGATGGTAGACTTAACATGGAAATTCTAAACTGGCTTTTACTGGATTTGGGATTGATGGAGGATATTTAAAAAGATTATCATCACCACAATGCACCGGGTATGTCAATTTTAGGTAATATCTAGGAATCCTGAAAATATGCAGAACCAATTATACTGTACTTACCATTAGTAGAGAGAACAAGGCATAAAATCAAACAGAAAGAACCCATCTTGGAATTGAACCAAATGAAGCTCAGACAAAATAACTGTGAGTCAATTTTAATGAAAGTGAATGTTCTTCAGCTGTTTGATGATACTTAGCTTTGTCAATCTTGCAACTTGGGTAGGCAGATCTGAACCAAGGGGTTCCCAAATGTGTTTCTTTGGAACTAAAATTAACTCAGTTAAAAATAAAGACTGAAAAATAATACCTTTGTACTGTGGTGTTGAGAAAGAGTATTGAATCTATCATGAACTGCCAAAAGAACCAACAAATCAGTCTTAGAAGACGTGCCACCAAGTTGCTTGTTAGAGGCAAGGATAGGGAAACCTCTTCTCATATGCTTTGTGAATGTTATTAGGAAAATGTCAATCCTTGGAAAAAGACATCTTGCTGGGAAAAGTAGAGGATCAGAAAAGAAAGGAAGACCCTCAATGACATGGATTGACATGGTATTTGCAACAATTAATTTGAGCAAGATGGAGATTGGATGAAAGAGACAGGATAGTGCAAGAATCAGATTTGTTTTACAAAGGGTCACTCTGAGTCCTAGTCAATTCAATGGCACCTAGCAACAACAACAGTGTGTGTGTGTGTGACAGACAGACAGAGAGAGAGAGAGACCCCTCGTTTCATTATCATAGGGAGCTCTGGTGGTCTTGCTCATAGAAAGTTTTGTTGTTAAACCAAAGGCAATGAATGGATCTCTGATTCCAAGAGACTGCAGGGGAGAAAAAGGA
>NW_006399874.1:10345115-10346466 GCF_000299155.1 Elephantulus edwardii
ATATCATCACTGGAAAGGTGGAAAGTCAGGAAAGTAGAGGAAGATATTCAATAAGATCGTTTGACACAATGCCTGCAGCAATGGGATAAGATACATTAGGGATGATGAGGACGGAGCAACACAAAATACAGTTCTATTCTCTTGTTCATAGGATCACTATGAATTGCACTTGACTCATTGATGTGTAACAGCAACAATAAAAAAAGAAATAGAGATTTGGGAATTCTGATTGCTGCAAGGCCATCCCAGGGATCAAAGAGGACAATAGAGTTGGAAGAGGGGACTTCAATCTGGTCAGAGACTTACTTTCACAACTGGCATACTAAGGTGCCAGCAAAGAAGCTGCCTTCAAAGCATCCTGGACAGAAACTGCTTAAGTTGGAAAACTTGTATGTGCACCACTCTGTAGACAAAGGAGGACAATGTACTTCAGGAGAGGGGACTACAATCAACTGGCACACTGAACTGCGAGAGAAGGAGTTGCCTTGAGAACTCCCAGGACAAATACGATTTATATTGGAAAACCTGGTATTGTGTCACTCTACAAATGAGGGCAATAGATTTCAGGAAAGGAGACTGCAGCCAACTGAAAGACTCAACACCAGCTCTAACACTTCAGGTTCTGGAAAGGGTGGGAGCCTAAAATTTCCCTGGAGAGAAGATCCTCCATTTGGCAATCTCAGCTGCTGAGAGGCCATCCAAGGGATATAAGAGGACAATTAATTTGGGAAAGTGGACTGCAATCAGGTTAGACTCATTGTTACAGTTGGCCCACTAAGGTGCCATCAAAGGAGCAGCCTTCAAAGCCTCAAGGGAAGAAATTGCTTAAGTTCGAGGACACAGTCATACACTACTCCACAGACAAAAGAAGACAGTAGAGTTTAGAAGAAGGAGATGAAATAAGTTAAGATTCTCACAGGTCTGCACTGTAGATCAAAGAGGAACTAAAGGATTTTAGGAAAGGCAAACTTTCCCACTCCATAGGACCGGGAAGGACTACCAGTAGAGTAAGTTGCTCAAGTCCATAGACTAAATATTTTAAGCTAGCAACTAATCAATAACATCATAAAGATTAAAAAAAAAACCCAACTATCAACAACCAGCTCAGATAGATAGAAACTCAGTCAAAAGAGCTTAACATATACCATTAAAAACTTCACTTAATGTCAAGAAAGCAGCAGACAACGTTGATCACTTTGCTGGGGGCCAGGGGGAGATATTTCAGACCCAGTGAATAAAGCAGATTCAAGAAGGCAAAAGATGTAGAATGGGACCGTCCTTGGGGTTGGGGAGAGACTGAGTAAGATGGGTTCAATAATGTATGCTGCTCTGAAACAGAGAAGGGAGAAAA
>NW_006399874.1:10347087-10349074 GCF_000299155.1 Elephantulus edwardii
ACACACTGACAAAGAAGATTAATCAGAACTGGCTTTGACAAGCACTGTGGCAATTGGACAATCAAAACAGACATTTGGGGGGGGAAGAAGAACGAACTGGGGAAGAGGCTGGAGAAAACAGTGCAACAATGAATGAATGAAAACCCAAAATCTCTGTAAATGTTCATTAAAACTAATAAAATTTAATAATGATAAAAAAGAAGGCAGAAGATATATATTGACATGGAGTTGTATGAGCAGCTACAGAAGAAAGTAAAAATGATAGGGAGGAAAAAACAACAACAATGGACACAAGAAATAAAGTGATAACCCTAAAAACAGGGAATAAGAAGAAATATATTGCTGGGAATTTATATGAACCATTACTGAAGAAGGTGCAAATTATGGAAGAAACAATGGCAGCCATAAATAAACTGAATACTCCAGAGACAGGCAGCCAAAATAAATATATAAATATGAACTTGAACATCTATGGAAGAAACTGCAAAAGATGGAAAAAAATTGAAACTATAGATAAAGAAGCATTAGGACTTTAAAATCACCATAATAAAAATCACCACAAGATAGGGTAAAGCCAACACAGTACTGGAAATAACAGAAAAAAAAACCATGAAAATCAGTCAAGAATATTAAGACTATAATAGCAGTAGTGTGAAACATTGCAGGGAGAAAAATGTAGAACAGAAGAGAGAGAACAGAGTCAGTGAGCTGGAATATGGGAACCTCAATTAAAAAATACTAGAAGATAAATCAGAGCTGATATGGAAATAAAATGAAGGAAACATTACAATCACATAGGATGATATCAAAAGGAGCAATATATGTATGAGCAGTGCTCCATAGCATCAAAGGGACATGGAAAACAGAGAAAATTGTGGGTAAAGTACTAGAAGAAAACTTCCCTGATATTGTGGAAAGTGAGAATATCCACATGCAAGAAGATCAGCAAACCCTAAACAGACTAAACTCTAAAATAAAAACATCAAAATATAGACAAATCCTCCAAGATAAAAGATAAGCATAGAATACTAAAAACAGTATGAGCAAAGCAGAGAGTCACTTATAAAGAAGGATGAATTCAATTAAATTCTGATTTCTCAGCAGAAACCATGTGAGCAAGAAGACAATGGGATGGCATATGCAGAAGGTTGAAGGAAACTATTGCCAGCCTAGGATCCTGTACCCAGCAAAGCTGTCCTGCAAATATGGAATTAAAATTAGGTCATTTGGAGAAATGCAGGAAACTTAAGGAATTTATGAAAACAAGGCCAATTCTACAAGAAATTCTGTCAATAATCACAGTTAATGTTAATGGACTAAATGCACCATTAAAGAGAAAATGGATAGCAGAATTGATATATATTTTTTAAAAAACACAACAAAGCCCATATGTTGCCTAAAAGAGACACATCTAAAAAATTATTAGAGAGAGAGACTAAAAATCAAAGCTTGAGGGCGGAGGAAACCAAACAAAAGGCATTAAAAAAAAAAAAAAAGGCAAGAGTAGCAATACAAATCCCTGATAACATGGACTTCAGGATGAAAATCACCATAAAATATTTGTAAGCACAGTATGTAGTGATTAAAGTCGCAAGAGATCAAGAAGACATAATCTTGGTCAACATGTATGCACCAAATTATGTTGTTGTTGTTGTGGTTGTTATGTGCCACCTGGCCAATAGAATCCAACAACACATTAGAAAAATAGCTCTCATTATGACCAAGTAAGATTAATAAAAGGTATGCAAAGATGGTTCAACATAAGAAAAACAACCAAAGCAATACATCATATTAACAAAGCAAATAACAAAAGCCACATGATCTTATCAATTGATAGGATTGATGCAGAAAAAAAACCTTTGACAAAATACAACATATTTTTTCTGCTTAAAACACTCATCAAAATAGGATTAGAAAGGAATTTATTCAACACAGCAAAAAGTATATATTTAGAACCAAAAGCCAATATCATTCTCAACGGAGAAAG
>NW_006399874.1:10350554-10353385 GCF_000299155.1 Elephantulus edwardii
GTACAACTACTCTGGAAGGCAATTTGATATTTCCTCAAAAAGTTGAAGATAGAAATTCCATTTGACACAGCTATTTCATTGCTAGGAATATGTTGTCATTGTTCTTAGGTGTCATCCATTCAAGTGCAACCCATAGAGACCCTGTGAACAGCATATCTGAAACCTGTCCTTGCAAGCATCATGTCCCTCTCCAAATAACAGCCCTTCCTAGTTACATGCTCAGAGAATGCGATGCAAAGAATTATTATCTTTGCCTTCAAGGAATACACAGGGTACACTTTCTACAAGACATATTTGGTTATTCCTTTAACTCTACATATGATCTTCAGTCTTCTTTTTCCACACCACAACTAAGAATATATCGCAAGGAATTAGAACTGAGACACAAAGAGTTGCACACTGATGTTGGTAACAATGTTATTCATAATTACAACAATATGAAAACAGCCCCAATGTACAACAAGAAAATGGAATGAGAAACTATGATACATTCACATGATTGAATAATAAGTAGGAATCAGGAGCAATGATTTTTAAAATATCACACAAAATGGAAGAAACTGGAGAGCATTATGCTAAGTGAGCTAACACAAAATAGAAAACTATTGGCCAATATCTTTCATGAATATAGATGCAAAAGTCCTGAATAAAATCCTGGATAATAGAATCAAACAGTACATACAAAAATAATAATTCCCCATGACCAAGTGGGATTCATAGATGATATGCAAGGATTATTTTCAACAAAAGAAAAACAATCAGTATAATTCATTACATTACCAAAGGAAAGAACAAGAACCACATGATCCTATCAATTGATGCAGAAAAGGCCTTTGACAAAATCCAACACCCTTTCCTGATTAAAACAGTCAACAAAATAGGATCAGAGGGGAATTTCCTCAACGTAGTAAAATGTATACATACAAACCTGAGAGCCAACATTGTTCTCAATAGAGAGATGAAAGGTATGTCTCAATAGAGAGAGGAAAGCATACCCACTATGACCTCTCCTATTCAATATTGTATTGGAAGTCTTAGCGATAGCAATAAGTCAAGAGAAGGAAATAAGAGGTATCCAAATTGGCAAAGAGGAGGTAAAATTATTTCTTTTTGCAGATGATATGAGAGTATATTTAGAAAACCCTAAAGACTCACTCAGCAAGAAAACAACTGGGCATAGTTGACCAGTTAAGCAAAGTGGCAGGCTACAAGATCAACATACAAAAATCAACTGGATTTCTCTACAGTGACAAAAATAATACAGAACTGGAGCTCAGAAAAACAATACCCATAATAATAGCTAATGGTAAGATTAAATAATTGGAAGTCAATCTAACCAGAAAGACAAATGATCTATTCAAAGAAAACGGCAAAACATTACTACAAGGAACAAAGGGAGACCTGGAGAAATGGAAGAATATAACTTGCTCTTGGAAAAGAAGACTCAATATTGTGAAAATGACAATACTACCAAAGGCAATTTACATGTTCAATGCAATCCCAAGACAAATATCAATTCCATTCTTCAACGAGATGGTAAAGGCAATCTCCAGTTTCTTCTGCAATGGAGAGAGGCCCCAAATCAGCAAAGCACTCCTTAAAAAGAGAAACAAGGTAGGAGGCTTCTCATTCCCTGATTTCAAATCCTACTACACTGCCATGGTGGTCAAGACAGTGTGATACTGGTACAATGACAGATACATAGATCAACGGAATAGAACTGAGAACCCAGAAATCAGCCCATCTACATATGGTCAACTGATTTTTGACAAGGAGATGAAATAAGTTAAATGAGGAAACGACAGCCCTTTTTAACAAGTGGTGTTGACAAAATTGGAAAATTATCTATTGAAAACTCAAGGAAGAGCCACAACTCACACCATACACAAAAAACCAACTCAAAGTGGATCATAGACCTAGGACTAAAACCAAGGACTATAAACTTCATTAGAAAAAACACTTGGAAGAAATCTAGAATCCCTAATCCATAACATAAACGTTCTTCCAAGTATCCAGAAAAACATGCAACCAGGAGAGGATAAAATAGATGAATGGTACTTTCTAATAATCAAATGCCTATGCACATTCAAAAACTTCTCTAACAGGGTATAAAGGGAAGCCACAGCCCGGGAAAAAAATGTTTGGTAATGACATGTCTGATAAAGGACTTATATCTAGAATTTATAGAATACCTGAACACCAAAACAAGATAAAGATAAATAACCCAATTGAAATATGGGCACATGATATGAACTGGCTTCACCAAAGAAGACATTCAGATGGCCAAAAAACACATGAAGAAATTTTCAAAGTCCCTAGCTCTAAAAGGGATGCAAATCAAAACAGCTATGAGGTATCACCACACCCCAGTAAGAAGAGCAAAATTTGCCAGAGCAGCAAATAACAAATGCTGACAAGGTTGTGGAGAAACTGGAACCCTTATTCACTGTTGGGGGAGTGTAAAATGGTGTAACCAGTATGAAGGCAGAATGGTGCTTTCTCAAAAAGTTGGAAATAGAAATACAATTTGACCCAGCAATTCTACTACTGGGAATATACTCCAAAGAGACCGTAACTGCCACACAAACAGATATATGCACACTCATGTTTATTGTTGCTTTGTTCACAATAGCAATGAGTTGGAAACAACCTAAGTGCCCATCAACAAACGAATGGATAGAGAAGCTATGGTATATTCATACAAAGGAATACCATGCTGCATTGAAAAACAAGGGACTCATGAAATGTTATACAAAATGGGTGACCCTAGAGGACATTATGCTGAGTGAAATATCTCAGTCACATAAGGACAAATACTGCATAGTGCCACT
>NW_006399874.1:10353835-10357619 GCF_000299155.1 Elephantulus edwardii
ATGGCACATAACAACAACAACAAGAGAAAAGCAAACTGGGGGAGGGGTGGGTAGGGAGGAAAGTGTGCAACAAAGTATGAATGGAAGTCCAAAGTCTCTGTTAGCTTTCATTGGAATTTCAATTAAAAAAAAAAGATAAAAGGGGGGAAGATCAAATGCTATGTAAGATTATTAATGCAAAAATAGATGGATAACTAGTAAAATGTGAATGACAATCCAAAAGAGGAAGAGGAGGGAGCAGAGTGTTTAAGGGTGGTCAGATGAGAAATTACAGTTTTGCATAATTTGGTGGATGGGGCAGTGGATGAAGGAAATGGGAAAGATCCAATAAGGATATGAAAAGACAGAGTAATGGTGGGAATAGATCAATGAGGATTACTTTCATAAAGTACAATGTATGAAAATGATAGTATGAAATAACAATGTATACAAATTTGTATGGAAACCTTACATGAACAAACAAAAATATTAAAAAATAGGAAGAGCTGATGGCCAGCCCAAAGGCATTCAATTTGAGTCAGCCAGCGGTTCCCTGGGAGAGGGAATGAGGATCTCCTGCGTAGTTTGCAGCCTCTGAAAACCTGCTCTAGAGTCAGCTGAGTTGATTCTGACTTGACAGCAAACAACAACAAAAACAAAACAAAACTCGGGAACTGAACTGAATAGGTTTATTTACTGTTGTCATAGAAAAAGTGAAAATATAAACGAAGACTTGTTGAACTCCTATAAAGCTCTCAATCCATTTTTATACATGAGTTAATGATCATTTTTAACAGGGTGACTAAACTTAACCATCCTTTTAATGCCCCACCATAGCCCTTTGTTAGCATAAGCTCTTCATAAAACACATAGTCACTTCAGACTATGTAATACATAGCCATATTTTCTTTCTGTAAATAAAACAAATTTAGTACAATTTTAAAAAGCAGTTTTTGCTGCTACTACTATCTTATGTATCAGTGAGTCAACCATGACTCATAGTGACTTTATGTACAATAGCTCTGATGCTTGCCCTATCCTGAGTTAATCTCTGTCTCTGACACAACTTATATCCATTATCCCAATTACTGTGTCAATCTATGTTATCCAGGGTTTTCCTTTTCTACAGTATTCCTCCACCCTTTCAAACATGATGGCCTTCTCCGAGGACTGGTTCCTCCTGAAAACAATATGTCTTAGAGTGTGAGACAGAGCTTCAAAAGCTTTTCCTCCAAAGATCAACTTGGTTTTATCCTCTCTAGAACAGATCTGTTTGTTCCCTTTGCAGCCATGGTATGTTAAATACTCTTCTCCAGCACCACAACTCAAAGGCATAATTCTTCTGCCATCCTTAGTCATTGTCCAGATGTCTCCCACATACCAAGTAGTTACAAAGACCATGGCCTGGATCAGATACACCTTAGTCTCTAGACTACCATTGTTGCTTTTCAGCATTCTGAAGAGGTCCCTGAGAGTAGAATGTCCCAATGCAATCCATCTTTTGATTTCCGAGTGCTGGTGCCAAAGGTGTTGATTCTCTGACTTCTGGTACCACTGTCAAACAATTATTATTTACCCATTATTTGTTGGCCATCAGACTTTAAGTCTTGCTTCAAGTCCTTCACCGGCATGAAATCATATTTCTGTAAATTGTTATTACAGCAAAAAAAGGAAATAACGTATCATTAGCTGTTTGTATTTATGTACATACAAACACAGTCACAAGACACACACACACACACACACACACACACACACACACACAGAGACAGACAGAGGGGGGGAGAAAGAGAGAGAGAGAGAGAGATCGATGGCTATGAAAACTCCAATGAGAATAGACAAAGAAAGAAACTTTTGATAGAACATCTTGATAGATGCTAGGATCTCCTTGGTAAAGTTCTAGGATACCTTGATTCATATTTTGCCAACTATTCTGACAACATCTTAAGGAGGTTTGACCAAATAGGCATTGCAAGAAAATGATAAAACAAAAAGAAGATAAAGCATTTGTGTGTGTGTGTGTGTGTGTGTGTGTGTAGGTTTTTGTTGTTGTTACTGTTTACCATTGCTACTGTGTTCCATTGAATCAGAACTGGCCCATAGCTGATCCTCTGGAAGGTTTTCAGAGGCAATTAATAACACAGGAGTAGATTGTCCATCTTTCTGCCTAGAGCAGCTGGTGGATTAGAACCGCATGCAGTGGGATTGCAGCACAGCTTCTTACCTCCTGGCCACCAGAGCTCAACTACTTATTACTTTTACATTATACGTTGGCCTTCATGCTTTCAGTCCTTCACATGCATGAAATTATTTTGTGGTTTTATATGCACTTTTGACATGAAGTAATTTTGTTGTTAAAAATAGGTTTTTATAAGGGAGCTCTGGTGCCCTAGTGGCAAGAAGCTGCACTGCAATCCCAGAGACATGCTGTTTGAATCCACCAGATGCTCTGCTGGAGAAGGAGGGGCAATCTCCTCCTGTATCAGTCAGATCTGACTTGACAGTACACACACAAAAAATTTAAAAAAGAAAATAGGTTTTTATGTATTAGAAATACTAAAATTTCAGTTTACTTTTTAGATAATTTATACCAATTATTTTTAATTAATTGACCTTAAAATTATTTGACTTTTTAAAAGACTGGTTTATTTACAAAGTTCATATATATTGTTTTTCACACTAGATCTTTCTCATTTCCTTCACTACCCCCACTTCACCCATCAAATTGCATGACCCTGTGATTAACCACCCTTAACTCTCCTGCCCATCCTCACCCCTCTATTCTCCTCCTCTCCCTCCTTGGACCCTCATATTCATTCGAAGCTAATTTTGCCTAAAGTATTGTATCTTTCTAAAGCCAAAATAGGACAAAATAACTTTTGGACAGGCAGTATTTTATGCAATAATGCATGATAATTTAAAATGTTCAACCAGGCCCTACTATCAAGATATTCTCTTAAACTATACTAATACACTATGCTTATGAAAATATTTTTTAGGAGAGTGGTTGTCAAAAAATCCATATGAACAACACATTAGTTGTGTAGCATGACAATATACCAACAATATTCTTTCTCTGATTACAACTTTACAGAGGATTCTGTTTATGAAAGGAAACTGTCCATATTCCTCCTGAGGAGTGGCTAATGGATTCAAACAATCAACCTTTCCAATCTTCATTGTTGTTGTCATTTATCATCCAGTTGAAACTAACTCATAGCTAATGCATTGGTAGTTTTCAAAGGCATTTAATTGCATGGGAGATGATTTCCCATCCTTTCCCCA
The DNA here is from genome assembly GCF_000299155.1 of Elephantulus edwardii. Lineage (NCBI taxonomy): Eukaryota > Metazoa > Chordata > Mammalia > Macroscelidea > Macroscelididae > Elephantulus > Elephantulus edwardii. Next base: position 10,357,100 of record NW_006399874.1, read on the forward strand.
CAGAGCAGGTGGTGGATTTGAACGTTATGCATTTTGGATTGCAGGGAAGCTTTTTACCACTAGTAAAACCACTAGTTGATAAAAAAAAAATAAATTAAAAAAAAAAACAAAAAAAACCCACTAGTTGAACAGTCCTTGATAGTTACACACTTTTAGGGCTTCTGAAAATTCCACAAATATAATTTTAAGTCTTTATAAGGATTTAAAGAAAAAGGTAAAGCTTGTTGGTTTTTTTTTAAGTGACGTGGGTTTTAGAATTTATACTATTCCACAAGATCAAGAAGTACAGAAAAGAAATATCTGTCTCTTAATTTATGAAAAGAAATATATTCTTCAATATATATAACAAAATATTTGGAAGAACGAGTGGCATCCTAAACATGACTCTGGAAACTCTATGAACTTTGATAAATGTTGATTGTTATAGAAAAGATTCAGGCCTTTTGTTCATATGATATGTATGAATCATGCTCAATTTAAGGGCAATCAGTAACAACACATTATAAATATGTATATAAAA
>NW_006399874.1:10357854-10371558 GCF_000299155.1 Elephantulus edwardii
ATTCCATTCATTGACTGTTGCACCCTTCTCCTCGCACAAACCCCTCCCAAAAGTAATATTTCTTAAAAGAAATATATGTCTCTTTAATATATATCCAAGGGAGCTCTCATGAGTTAATGAGTACGCTCCTCAAATCTGCCAGCTTCATTGTGGAATAAAGATGAGCACTCTCCTCCTGTATGATTTTTGTCATTGTTGTTATATTCCGTCTAGTATGAACTCATAGCCAACACTCCAGTAGGCTTTCAGAGGCTATATACATAGCAATATACAGGGTCTGAAAACCTGCTGAAAGGTTTAAAAGACTTGACATCAGTGAGTTTAGTCGAGTTGCATAGAGCTCTCTTTTAAAAGAGTCTGTGTGTATTTGATTGGATGACTTCTGAAGAGGATGAAGAATGCATGACAAAGTACAATGGGAACGTGATTTCCATGAATCAATAACATCTCCTATAAAGAAGGAATTTTAAACTCTGTTTTATATGAGCATTTTTACATCTGCAGACAAATGTTATCCCCTCTATTTTATACTAAGATGTAATATTATTGTTGTTGTTATTATGTGCCACCGAGTTACTTGCAATTCATAGTGACCCTATGTACAACAGCCCTAAACCCTTCTCTATCCCTTGCCAATCTTATTGTCTCTGACATGCCTACCCCCATTACCCCACTGACAGAATCAATCCATCTCATCGATGGTCTTCCTCTCCTGCGGTCTCCCTCAGAATGACAGAAATGAAGCCGGAGACAGAATGATAGAATTTTGCACAATCAACAACTTATTCATTGCAAATACATTTTATAAGAAACACAAAGACAGGCTATACACATGAATTTCACCTGATGGTATGCATAGGCATCAAATCGATTACATGTGTGGAAGGAATTGCTAGAGAAGCTCATTATCAGCTGTGAAAACTAGGCCAGGTGCTAATTGAGGAACAGACCACCAACCACACATATGCAAGTTCAAGCTGAAGCTGAGGAAAATGAAATCAAGACCATAGGAACCAGAAATTGATCTTGTGTCTATCCCACCTGAATTTCAAAACCATCTCAGGAACAGGTTTAAGGCCTTGGACATTAATGAGCAAGGACTGGATAAGGAAATGAAGAATATCTTCCAGGAAGAGAGCAAAAGGTGATTACAATGACAGAGGAGGAAGAAGAGACCAAGATGCATGTCAGAAGAAATTCTAAATATGGCACTGGAGCCTTGAGAAGCCAAAGCCAAGGGAAGAAATCAAGATATTAAGGAGTTGAACAGAAGATTCCAGAGGTCAGTGTGGGAAGAAAGAAGTAAATTGTTACAATGAAATGTGCAAGGAGCTGGAGCCAGAGAATCAAAAGGGTCGATTTTGCTCGGTATTTCTTAAGCTGAAGGAACTGAAGAACAAATTCAGACCTTGAGTTGTAAAACTTAAGGATGTTTTGGGCAGAATATTAAATGATCCAGGAAGCATTAAAAGAAAATGGAAAGAGTATAAAGAGTCATTGAACCAAAAGGCATTGGTAGACACAGAAGAATTTCATGAAACAATGTATGAGCAAGAGCTTGTGGTGATGAAGGAGGAAGTTCAAGCTGCTCTTAAAGAATTAGCAAAAAAATGGCATACCGATTGACATATGTCAATAAACAGATGCTGCTCTGGATGTGCTTTCAAAGTTGTGCCAAGAAATCTGGAGGACAACGACCTAGCGTACTGGCTGGAAGAGATCTATATTTGTGTCCATTTCAAAGATAACAATATTAAACAAAACATTTTGTTTCCTTCCATAGTATTTCTTCTGTTGTTGTTCTTGGTATCTGCTGTCGAGTTCTGGGACTAGTGACCCTATGTACAACAGCCCTAAACCCTCCTCTGTCCTGTGCCAATCTCACTGTCTCCGACAACCTACCCCAATTATCCCAGCCACTGAATAAATCCACCTCATAGAGGGTCTTCCCCTCCTGCACTGTCCCTCCACCCTCCCAAGCATGATGTCCTTCTCCAAAGACTGGTCCCTCCTTACAATGTGTCCAAAATATGTCAGACGAAGCCTCAGAATCCTTGTCTCCAAGGAGCAGCCCGCTTTAGCCCTCTCCAGGATGAATCTGTTCGTTTTCTTAGAAGTCCATGGTACATTCAATAATGGTCTTCAGCACCACAGCTCAAAGGCATCAATTCTCTTTCTATCCTCCTTAGTCATTGTCCAACTCTCTGATGCATAACAAGTGATTTCAAAGACAAAGGCCTGTAGCAGGTGCACCTTAGTTTCCAGAGTGACACCATTGCTCTACAGCACTGTGAAAAGGTCTCTAACAGCAAACTTTCCCATCACAATACGTCTTAATTTATTGGCTGCTGGTGCCAAGAGTGTTGACTGTGAAGTCTCTGACATACCTACCCCAAATACCCCAGTCACTGATTCAATTCACCTCATAGAGGATCTTCTTCTCCTGTGCTGTCCCTCCACCCTCCCAAGCATGGTGTCCTTCTCCAAGGATTGGTACCTCCTTGCAACATGTCCAAAGTATGTCAGACAAAACTTCAGAATCCTTGCCTCCAAGGATTAAACCAAGGTTTAATCCTTTCTAGGATGAATCTGTTTGTTTTCTTAGCAGTCCATGGTATATTCAATACTCTTCTCCAACACCACAACTCAGAGTCATCAATTCCCCTTCTATCCTCCCTAGTCATTGTCCAGCTCTCTGATGCATAGCAAGTGATTGCAAAGACCATGGCCTGTGTCAGGCTCATTTTAGTTTCCAGAGTGACACCATTTCTCTTCTGTTCCTAACAGCAAACTTTCCCATCACAATACGTCTTTTAAGTTCCTGGCTGCTTATGCCAAGAGGTTGACTGCAGAGCCAAGCAACCTAAAGCTGTTAACAATTTCAATCTCTTCACCATCCATCCTGAGACTGTCAATTGGCCCAGTGGTGAGAATCTTTGTCTTCTTGATATTGAGCCTCTATCCATATAGCCTGCAGTCCTTGACCTTCTGCAGCAAGTGCTTCTAGTTCTCCTCAAATTCAGCAAACAGGGTGTGTCATATACATAAGGCAGATTGTTGATGAATCTTCCTCCAATCTTGATGCCACACTTCTCATACAGCCCAGCCTCCTGGATAATCTGTTCTGCACATATTATGAAAAGTTATGGAGATAGGACACATCCCTGGTGTACACCCTTCCCAATTTTGAACCAGGCAGTGTTTCCTTGATCTGTTCTGATGACTTCCTCGTGGTCTAAGTATAAATTTCACATTAGAATGATCAAGTGTTCTGAGATTTCCATTCTTCTCAGAGTCAGCCACATCTAGTGATCCACACAAATACTTTTGCATAATCAAGGAAACATAGATAGACAATCCTCTGGTACACTCTGCTTTCAGCCAAGATACATCTAACATTAACCACAATATCCCTAGTACCAAGACCCCTTCTAAACCCAGCCTGCATTTATGGCAGTTCTCTGTTTATCTGCTGTTACAGTCATTTTAGGATAATCTGCAGCAGAATCTTACTTGCAAGTGATATCAATGATAGGGTTCGATAATTTCCACGGTCTTTTGGGTCACCTTTCTTTGAAATGGGAACAAATATAGATCTCTTTCAGTCAGTTGGCCTAGTGGTTGTCCTCCAGATTTCTTGACACAATTTGGTGAGCACATCTAGGGTAGCATCTATTAGATTAAACATGTCAATTAGTATATACCATTAATTCATCAGGCCTTATTTCTTGTCAATTCCTTCAAAGCACTTGAACTTCTTCCTTCATCACCTTAGGCTCTTGCTTTTATGTTGTTTAATGAAATTCTTCTGTATCTGCCAATTCCTTTAGGTACCATGACTACTGTATACTCTTTCTATCTTCTTTCAATACTTCCCAGATCATTTAATATTCTGCCCAAAGCATCCTTAAGTATAGCAACTCAAGGCTTGAATTTGTTCTTTAATTCCTTGAGCTTAAGAAATTTTAAGTTCAGCCCTTTTGAGTTTTTTATTCCAGCTCCTAGCACATTTCATTGCAATATTTTATTTTGTTCTCCCACGCTGCCTTTTGAAATCTTCTGTTCAACTCTTTAATATCTTCAATTCTTCCCTCTGCTTTTGCTTCTCAGCACTCTATTGCAACATTCAGAGTCTCTTCTGGCATCTCTTTTGGTCTTCCTCCTCTGCCTTTATAATGAATAACCTTTTACACTCTTCCTGGATGATACTCTTTATATCCTCTCACAACTCATCAGGTTTTTGTTTGCTCTTTGGTGTTCAAGGCCTCAAACCTGTCCCTGAGATGGTTCTGAAATTCAGGTGGAATAGACTCAAGGTCATATTCTGGTTCCTGTGGACTTGATTTAATTTTCTTCAGGTTCAGCTTGAACTTGCATATGTGTAGCTGGTGGTCTGTTCCACAATCTGTGTGTAGCCTAGTTTTTACTGCTGATATTTAGCTTCTCCAGTGGTTCTTTCCACAGAGGTATCTGTGGAAATCTGATTCCTATGCATATCATCAAGTGAAATCCACTTGTATAACCTGTGTTTGTGTTTCTTATAAAATATATTTGCAATGAATCAGTCATTGATTGTGCAAAATCCAATCCTTTTATCTCCAGCTTAATTTCTTTCACCAAGTCCATGTTTTCCAACTATTATCCTTCTTCTCTATTCCCAACTTTTGCATTCCAGTCCCCATTATTATTAATGCATCTTGATTGCATGTTTGATAGATCTCTTGCTGTAACTGTTGGTAGAAATCTTCTATTTGCTCTTCTTTGACTCTGGTTGTTGGTGAATATATCTGAATAATAGTAGTGTTTACTGGACTTCCTTTTATGTGTATGGATATTATCCTGACACTCACAATATTGTATTCCAAGACATATATAGAAATGACTTTTTTAACTATGAAAGCAACCTCATTTTTATACACCTTTTATTCTCTGGAATAATAGATCCTATGATTGTCTGACTCAAAATGTGCCATATCAGTCCATATCATCTAGGCAATATCTAGTATGTCAATATTTGTGTGTTCCATTTTTTCCTTAACAATATCTAATTTTCCTACATTCATGGTTCTCACATTCCACGTTCCAATTACTAATGTCTGCTTACAACTGTTGCTCTACCTTTGTATTTCCATATTTGAAAGTTCTGCCTCAGTTGCCCTTTCTGTTAGTCTACGTGTGTTCTATTGTACACAGGGTTTTCAGAGGCCTGATATTTTGGAAGTGGATGGTCAATCCTTCTTCCTAAGTCTGTCTTAATCTGAATGCTCACATTTAGAGAACTATCTGACAGACAGAAAAAAGCAGATTAAAGATATTTTGCCCAATTTCAGAATTAACCAATAGTGTCAGTGTTGTGCCTGCCCTTGACCCAAGTGTCTTGACCCATTTATTTTTTTATTTTTCTGCTCCACCATCCACCAGCATCACCTTCGACTCCCACCCACTACCTTCAACACCCATCTTCCATTGTCCAGCCCTTGATCTGATAGCTTATATCTCAAGCTTTATGAGTTTCTGTGATTCCAAACATTTCAGCTGCTGACAATTTCTTATCCCATGGCCAGTGAGTGTCTCTTGAGTTTAGGGGTGATGTGTCCTGCAGAACTGGTGTATAGATTGTTTTCCTGGCCCTTGGGCCCCAACAATTTTGGTTCCACATTGATTTGACTGGGCTCTGGGTTGTGTTTACCTGTGTGGAGCGGGATGCTGAAGCTCCCAACTGCTGGTCCCTCGCTTCTCTTCTGAAATTGTTAGCATTTTTTAATATGACTTGACCATAATATATAAATAAAGAAGATCTCCATTAGTAAAAAACACATCAATTATTAATTAATCAAATTTCTTTATTTTAAAAGGAATGTTTAACTTTTATAGGTAAACATATCAATCACAAGACCAATACACTCATTTCAAGGTTTTTAGTTGTATTGAGAACAAATCTGTCTCAATGTGTATTTTCTCATATAAAATACTACCAAGAGGTCATTGATATTCAAAACGATGCCCTGAGATGAGACTAGGCCCTTAATCATCAATGAAAGATTTAATTAAGATAAGGACAGTACATTTCTACAAAACATAATAGAAATGCATGACTAACAAATAGTTGTAAAGTTTTGTGAGAGTCCTAAGTTATGAGAATATTCATTTACTAAGACATATACTTAAATGATGCTTTTTAAAAACATAGCAGTCTAAGACAATAATTCACTAATACTAATCACAAGAGGATTTTTTAACACATTTAGGGTAACTGAAATGAATGTAAACAGACACAAGTAAATTCGTATGTCTTCCCCCAAAGAACTAAAAGATATGTTATTTTTTTTTTAATTTGGGAAAACATATCCAATTTTTATTCTTAAAAGTAGGAATCAAAATTGCAAAGGCAGATTTATAGTCACTTCTAAACGAGAGGGGTAATTTTGTTACGTCACAACATCGCATACTCAAATAGAAATCTACTTAAATTGTGGTTGCTCCTCAGGTTTCATTCATCCCTGCATTTTCTCAGTCAGTTCTTCCCTGTATTTGCCTTTCTCTTTTTCAATTTGCCGAGAGTTGGCTCTTCGTTCCAGAATGTTTTTCTGATCTTTATGCAATTTCAGCCTGGTGATAACCACCTTGCTTGGGTGAATGTCCACAGGCACAGTTGTACCATTCTCACGCTGCACTCTTTGGATGTAGATAACATTCTTCTTTTTGTACAGCAGGACTCCTATGCCAATTTGCTGACCTTTGTAATATCCTAGCACCAGCTGGACCTCGTCGTCCTTTCGGATGGGCATGGAGCTCACCTCCTTGGACAGAGTAAGGACATGATCTTCCTGCAAACATGCGAGAGGGCATTGAAGTACTTTTGCGGTTCTTACTGTGGTTCGAGGTAAGGAAAGTGTTGAACTTCATTGTGACAGTCCTCCAGCAGCGTCAAGCTCTTCACGAAGATATATTAATTTTTTTACAATTAAGTCAATCACAATTATCTTAATTTGCAGAATGGAATGGTAATCAATTAAAATTTTTCATATAAAAACATTCTTGGCCATAATTTATTTGTAGTTAAAGATGATAAAACACACACATCCTAACAACAACAATTACAGAACAACAACAAAAACCCCACATGTCCATAAATGTCATGGTCACAAACCATAAGGTTAACACAGATGCCTTTACAAATGGTTAAGACGGCTTTGTTTTTTAAAAAAATTGTGAATCTCTTTGGGTAAAAAAAAAAAAAAAACCAAACAAACAAAACCCCCCAACCTATTTATTTATTTATTTTTCTATTCATTCATTGTTGCACTGTTCAAGTCTTTGAAGGAGTTTACAGACTAAGATGCAACTGATTCAAGTCATGGTCTTTTCAATTACTTGTTAAGTACCTGAAGGTTGGATAATGGCTAAGAATTGATGCCTTTGAGTGGTGATTTTGGATGAGAGTACTGAATATCATCCTATGGTCTGACAAAATGAAAGTATTGAATATCAAGTTCTCTGTTGGAAAATTATACAGTAACAGTTCTATGAAGTTCTGAGATAAATAAATCATTCCATCCAAAGAATATTTAGTTGGGCTTTCTGCTAGCCCAAAAGCAGTACTATCTGGTGATTCAGAACCAATAGTGGCTCTGAAGGAGAAAGATGAGCAATCTCTCTGCTTAAGCAATTTGAAGTTATAGAAACCCAATGGAGTCAGATATGCGTCAGTTCCATTTTAAAGTTGAGTTTGAGTTTGAAAGAATGTTGTTCTTACTTGCTGTCGAGTGGCCTGTGACCAATAGTGACCTTATTTGCAGCAGCTCTGAACCCCATCCTGTCCTGACTAATTTCCTGTCTCACTAATTTTAATTGTCTTGTCTCACTACTTTGGACCTACCAGCTCCCATTTCCCCAGTTAACTGTATCAATCCATCCCATCTGGAGTCTTCCTCTCCTAAACTGTCCCTCCACCCTTGCAAGCATGATGTCCTTCTTCAAGGAAAAGTCTCTCCTGGCCGTGTGCCCAAAGTATATCAGACAGAGCTTCAAAATCCTAGCCTCCAAGGAGAAAATTGGTTTTACCCTCTCCAAGACAGATGTATTTGTTTTCTTGGTGGTCCAGGGTATGCTCAAGATTCTTCTCTAGCAAGGGAGTTTAAAAGCATTGATTCTTCTGTCATCCTTAGTCATACCCAGCTCTCTGATGCATATCAAGTAATTGCAAAGACCATGGCCTGGATTAGGCCATCTTAATGTCTAGACTTACGTCGTTGTTTTTGAGTACTTCTGGAGAGGTCTCTGACAGCAGATTTTCCCAATGCAATGAGTCCTTTGATTTTCCGCCTGCTGGTATTAAGAGTGTAGATTTTGGAGCCAAGCAAGCTGTAATTGTTAACAAACTCAATTTCTTCTCTATCTGTCACGGTGCTGCCAACTGGTCCAGTGGTAAGAATCTTTTTCTTCTTGATGTTAAGCATTGCAACCGTAACTTCAATTTGTTCTTTAGTTCCTTCAGCTTACATAATGCCAAGTGAGTTTGATCCTTTTGATTTTCTGACTCCAGCTCCTTGTACATTTCATTACGGGACTATGCCTTTTATTCTCGAACTACCCTTTAAAATCTTCTATTCAGCTCCTTAACTTTTTGGCTTTCTTCCCTTTGCGTTGGCTTCTCAGAGCTCTAGGGCAATATTCAGAGTCTTTTCTGACATCAACTTTGGTCTTTTCTTCTTCTTCATGGACGATATTTTTTGTATCTGACCACAGCTCATCTGGTCTTCATTCAATAGTGTGCAAAACCTCAAACCTCTTCCTGAGATGGCTTTGAAATTCAGGGGGCATAGACTCAAGATCAAATTTTGATTCCTGTGGATATGATTTCAACTTCTTTAGCTTTAATTTGAATTTGCATATGAGCAGGTGGTGGTCTGTTCCACATTTAGCACCTGATCTAGTTTTCACTGATAATATTGAACTTCTCCAACCATTACTTCCACAGATGTAACCGATCTGATTCCTGTGCATACGACCAGGTGAAATCCATGTGTATACCTGCCTTTATGTGTCTTATAAAAGGTATTTGCTATGAATAAATCATTGATTCTACATAATTCTATCATTCTATCCCCAGCCTTATTTCTATAACCAACTTCATATTTTCTGACTACTGATCCTTATTCTTGGTTCCCAACTTTTGAATTCCACTCACTCTTTATTATTAATGCATCTTGTTTATATGTTCAGTCAATTTCTGGCTGCCAGAGTTGGTAGAAATCATCTATTTCCTCCTTTTTTGGCTCTGGTTGTTGGTACATAAATTTGAATGATAGTGTTATTAAAAGGCCTTCCTTGCATGCTTACAGATATTATCCTGTCACTCACAATATTGTATTTCAAGATGGATCTAGAAACAGCCTTTATAATTATTAAAGAGACCCCATCATATGATAGTGTGATTCAAAATGCCATTCCATCTCATTTTGCTAATACCTAATATGTCAATACTTATACATTCCATTTCTTTCTTAGCTGTGTCTAGTTTTCCTACATTAATGTTTCTCACATTCCACGTTCCAATCATTAATTTCTGCTTACAACTGTTCCTCCTCCTTTGTGTTTCCAAATTTGAGGGCTCAGCCTCAATTGTTATATCTGTTTGTCTTCCCTAAGTGTGCTCACTGTAAATAGAGTTTTTGAAGGCCTGTTACATGTTGGAAGTAGATAGCCAATTCTTCTTCCTAATCTGTTAGTTTTAGAACAATATCTGGCAGACAAACACTTTACTGACCAGATGAAAGACACTTCCCTTACAGAAATAACCAATACATTTACTGTCACCCCTGCTACCCAAGCACATATGCCTTGTCTCTTCCCTTTCCCTCCTACGTCCCCATTCCTTGCACTCCTGCCTATCTGGCAAAGCCACACCCTGACACGATAGCTTAGTATACAACTCACTTCTGTGATGTCTTGCACCACACACTGCAGCTGATCTCTGACACTGTTGTCTGTCTCTCATTTAGGAGAATGTAATTTCAAACCTCATGTACCACCTTTAGGAAAAGATTTTTACCTGAGGCAGTACTGAGGAAAGGTCCTTGCTACTGAGTTTCTGCTAATTTTTGTGACGTAGTGTTTCTGCTTACACTGCTGTCACAGTGTGATAATTCCCAAGGTCCAGATAGGTCTTTTCTAGATCTAATGTGGTGGTGGTATTTATTTGGCCAGAGGACTGAAGACCTAAGAGCCCAACACAGGCTTGGGACTGAATCCCTTGCCTGAAAGACTGATGTTAATGAAACAGGTGGACTTCTGGGAGAACAGGCATTACCTAATTAAGAAGATTATAGGGAATGAACCAGTGTGAAAAACAATGTATATAAACTTTGTGAATTTTGTATGTAAACCCGCATAAAAAAATTTTTTTAAGAAGATTATAGGGTGGCCTCTGATCTTACCTTCTGCAATTCTATAGGGTTTCCAACACTGAGTTCGAAGGGTCAAAAGAGCCCCAGCATTTCTGACACAGGCTTGGGACTAATATTTAGATATCATTTCTATTTTCTTGAATATAATTTGCACAACATGAAAAAGACATAAGATGATATTATTGATAACATCCAATCTGTGCTGAATTTGAGGATTATAAACCACGACGACTCCCCTAAATTATCATGATATGGTCATAATTCAGTCTACTGTTATGATTTTGTTGAATAGGACAAAATACATGAAGTGGTCACACTGAGTATCTGACTTATTGATTGCTCTAAGTATTTTCTTAGTTCATAAAATTTTTACAACAAATTACTAGATTAAAGGCCAATGTCTAGCTCTATATAAAACTAGATAAAATAGGGCTTTTTAATTTGCATTAATAAATTGAGAGAAAAAATACATTATTTTAAGAAATACAGTGACAATATGAAGGAATTTTCTGAAACATTGAAACCATTTGTATTCCAATCGTGGTGGTGATTTTTGTTTTAAGATGGCCTGAAATTAACTTTGACTCATAGTGATCCTATAAATAACAGATCTGAACTTTAGCCTATTTTGATCCATCCTCAGGATCTCATCTACACTCAAGCTTATTGTTGTAGTTAATCTTCTTTAGGATCTTTCTTTACTTTTCCAAGCTTGATATATATATACTTTTCAAAGGACAGCCTCTCCAAAATATATGTCCAAAATTTGTGAGATGAAGTTTCACCATCTTTGCCTTTAAAAGATGCTCTGGTTGCCATTTCCTCCAAGACAGATATGTTTATTCTTTTGGTAGTTCATGGCATATCCAATACTCTTTGTCAGCACCACAATTCAAAGGAATTGATTCCTCTTTGGTCTTCCTTATTCATTAAACAACTATTAGAATCATGTTGTTGTTGTGTACCATAGCATCAGAACCAACCTACAGCTGACCCTCCAGCGGGTTTTCAGAGGCAGTTAATCCCATAGGAGGAAATTACCCATCCTTCTCCCACGGAACAGCTAGTGTCCTTGAACCACATGTCTTCGGGGATTGCAGTGCGGCTTCTTTCCACTGTCTAACAAAATATGAGTTCTCCCATTAGATGACTTATTTCCAAGACACTTCATGAGGCCTGTGAGAAAATTGAGGTGCTGTTATTTCATCTTCACATAGCATTTGAATTCATTAGGGGAAAATTTTATGCATTTGTACTTTTAGACAAGAAAGGGGAGGGGATACAAGCCTTTTAAAATAAGGCTTCAGATGTCCTTTACTTCTCTGCAAAGCAATTTAAAATATCATGACTTGAATCAGGTGCTGCTTAGTCCTTTAATTAAGATCGATGCCATTGAGCATTTTAAAGATGCCCTTTACAGTGTTTTTGCCCAATGCAATATATCTTTTCATTCCTTCCCTCCTGCTACCATGGGTGTTGAGCAAAACGAAATTCTTAGATACAAGATTAAATTCTTGGAAACTTCATTCTTCTCCATCTATCACTGCATTGCTTTTTAGTCCAGTGAAGAGGAATTTTGTTTTCTTCAAGTAGATGTAAAATCCATGATGAAGGCTATGATCTTTGATTTTCTTCAGGTCCTCTTTATTTTCCACAAGCAAAGTTGCATCTTCTGTATAAAATAGATTATTGAGTAGTCTTCTTCCAAACTACATGCCACATTTTTCTTCATATAGTGGAGCATCTTGAATTGGTTTTTCAGCATACTTATGGTATGGATAAAGGATACAATCTTTGCAGACACTTTTCCTGATTTTAAATTGTACGTATCTTCCTCTTCTGCTTGAACAACAGCTTCTTGGTTATGTACAGGTTGCATTGAGCATAATTAAGTGTTCTGGGATTTCCAGTCTTCTAATTGTTAGCCATATTTTTTTACTATACACACAATCATAGTAATTTTGCATAATCAATAAAATATAGTAAATATATTTCTGATATTCTCTGCTTTGACCTAGGATTCATCAGATATTAGCAGTAACATTTGTCATTCTACAGCCTCTTCTAAATCCAGATTGAAAATTTGGCAGTTCACTGTAGATGTAGAGATCTGTTGTTGTCATTGATTTTCATAGAGATCAAGCAATTTTTAAATAATCTTTGGAGATATTTAATGACATTTGTTATTAATGATATTGTTTGAAATTCTGCATCTTTAGAATAACCTTTTCTGGGAAGAGTACAGACATGAATCTCTTGCAAGCAGTTGACCGTTTAGAGGTCTTCCAAATGTGTTTAAATAGGACGTTGTTGTTGTTATGTACCATCGAGTTGCTTGTGACTCATAGCGACCCTATGTACAACAGCCCTAAACCCTGCCCTGTCCTGTGCCAATCTCACTGTCTCCCACACACTTCCCCAATTACCCCATTCACTGAATCAATCCACCTCATAGAGGATTCAGGATTTAATCTGTCTGCTTCAACACCTCAACTGATATTCTATCAATTCCTGATTTTTCTTTTTTTTTTCCAATGCTTTCAGTGCAGTTTAGGCTTCTTCCTTCAGTACTATTTGTCTCATTCATATTTCTTCGTGATATGGTTCAGTATTGAGCAAATCTTCTTGATGTAGTGACTCTGAATTCCTTGCATATTTTTTCAATGCCATTTTAAAAAGAAAATTATGAAAGTTTTATTGTATACTGATTTACTTACAAAGTTCATATATGCATTGTTTTTCACAGCAAATCTTTCCCATTTTCTTTAATGCTTCCTGTCTTATTCACTATTTTGCCCATGTAATTCTTCAGTCTTTCAACTCAAAGCTCAAAATCATCTTTAGCTGTTTTGGCTTGAGGAATTCTGAGTTTGTTCTTCTCTTTTGGTTTTTAACTCCAAGTCTTTGTATATTTCATTACAATACAATACTTTCTTTTCATAAACTGCCCTTTGATATCAGTTCAGGTCTTTTTTTCATCATTTCTGTCTTTTGTTGTAGCTTTTCTACATTGAAGAGTAAATTTCTTTAGTAGATTTAAAACAAAGTGGTAAATGAATAAACACTGAGAGCTAACTGTATTTTCAGGATGTTTTAAGAAAAAATTATTAACGTCACAGCAATCCCAGAGGTGAGCAGTTTGAATCCACCAGATGCTCTGCTGGAGAAGGTGGGCAATGGCCTCCTGTACCAGTCAGATCTGATTTGACGGTTTGTTGTTGTTGTTATGTGCCATCGAGTCGTTTCCGACTCATAGCGACCCTATGCACAACAGCCCTAAACCCTGCTCTATCCT
>NW_006399874.1:10374108-10376227 GCF_000299155.1 Elephantulus edwardii
CTAATTTTCCTTCATTCATGGCTCTCACATTCCATGTTCCAATCACTAGGGTCTGCTTACAACTGTTGCTCCTCCTTTGATTTGACGGTACACAGACAAAAAATTTTAAAAAAATTATTAAAGCCTAGAAATTATAATGACATTCTATACAACACTTTTTTAACTAACTAAAAAAAATGACATGGTAAAAAACAGGTAATTTCTATAAATGGGATGTTTAAATAAGTAATAATTGTACTTGTTCAATCTTACTAATATAAAAACATTATATATTGTCAAAAGTGCCCCTTCCCTTAATATAGGAAAACATTAAAGAGTATCATAATAACAAGTGTTGATGATAATGTAGGATAAAATGAACACTCTCATTGTGAGTGTAAATAGAATCATTTTAATCATAGTTGAGACTATGGGGATGGTACAGAACCAAACAAAGTTTATGTTGTATGTAAGTTAGCTATGAATTGAAGTTAACTCAAGGGCACCTGATAATAACAACAATAGTGTATTTAAAGGAATCTCTACATGTTGCTGTTAAATCCTGAGCCACTAGCCAAAATATTGATAATTCAAATTATTCCAGATATACCCTGAAGACAGCCCTGGTATTCTGCTTCTGAATGGACAGAGCCTTGATAACTCTAAGGAGTAATTCTATTCTGCATGAACATGTTTCCACTATTCATAATTATGAGCAACTGATATAGTTACAGACTCACAAAATCTATAACTCAATTGATATTGGTAATTCTATAATGCGTGCCAGGTGAATTGGGGCAAAGAAAAATCTCGAACATAGATGAGATATTTTAGTCTGAGAAAGCTATTCTCCTTTCTCAGTTAGCCATCAAAAGGGCATATCAATAGGTTAAATTTGTATTGGACTTGCCTATACCAAAAAAGATTGTGTGGGAATGTTTTAGTTAGTTTAAATTCTTTTCTATGGGGAACAGAGATGCCATAGCAAAATTTGCTAGTCTAATTGGTGTAAAACATTTTTCTTTTTTGACATGTCTTCCTTCAGAGCATCTGTCTACTATGTATTTTATGTTACCCTGTGGATCAGAACACCTACTCAAAAATGACTCAGTGAAGGAGAGGAAGACCCTGGATGGGATGCATTGAAACAGTAACGGTGGAGGTGGGGATTGGTGTTTCAGAATTAGTGAGACTGGTCCAGGATAAAGTAGGCTTCAGAGCTACTGTACATAGGGTCACTATGAGTCACAGGCAATTTGAGGGCACATAAGAACAATGAATTCTAAAAGAAACAAATGTATGGCCTCTTTGCACTCTGAATTGAGTTGACATGAATCCCTAATCATATTTGCAGTCAAGACTAGATGAAGATTCTTACTATGTATTAGTATATTTCTTTTTTTCCTTTTTTTTAGTATATTTCTTGATGTAAGAAAATTCTGTCTTTTTTAGATATTTTAAGTGCTTAGCTATGCAAGAAACATTAAATTTGAGGAGTAGTTCCTCTTTTTGTTAAATGTTTCACATGCAGAAGTTAACAATTTTAAGAATATGGGCCTCAAGTGTTATGAAATAATTTTAATTTAGAAACAGATGACCATTATTTCACTCTAAGGCACTTTCCAGATTTATAGAGTCATGGACCTGATGGCATTTTTGACCATTCACAATAGGGAACAGTAACTTGCTATGTATCTAAGAGCTGCTCAGTGAATAAAGATAGCAAAAGAAAAACTAAATGGTGCCTTTGAGTGTGGTGTTGGAGGCGAGTACTGAATGTTGTAAGGAGTGCCAAAAGAGCAAACAGATAATGTCTTGGAGAAGGTGAAGACAGATTGCTCCTTAGAGGTGAAGCAGCTTCTCTCTTAAGTTGGGCGTGTTGCTAGGAGAGGTTATTCCTAGGAGAAGGACATCATATTCACAAGTATGTAAGGACAGTGAAGGAGAGAAAGATCCTCAATGAGGGAGACTGGCACAGTGACTACAGCAATGTGCTTGAGTGTATCACAGATTGTGAGGTTGCTACAGAGTTCAGAACTGTTGATGAGATGGAACACAGAATCAGTGAAATCGAAGACAAAATTGTCACCACTGATCTGCTAGAGCAAAAAGCAGACTCAAAAAAGAAGGAAAAAGAAGA
>NW_006399874.1:10382232-10382853 GCF_000299155.1 Elephantulus edwardii
GCGCAGGATAGAGCAGGGTTTAGAGCTGTCGTGCATAGGGTCGCTATGAGTCGGAAACGACTCGACGGCACATAACAACAACAACAACAACAGGTCAATCGGCAATATCATGATAGACAGTGAAGAAATTGAGATTAACAGCTTTCATTTGCCTAGCTTTTCAATAAACACACTTGGCACTGTTGTTGTTGTTATGTGCCGTGGAGTTGTTTGCGACTCATAGCGACCCTATGTATAACAGTCCTAAACCTTGCTCTATCCTGTGCCAATCTCACTGCCCCTGACACACTGATACCCATTACCCCAGTCACTGAATCAATCTATCTCAGAGAGGGTCTTCCCCTCTTGCGCCGTCCTTCACCCTCCCAAGCATGATGTCCCTCTCTAAGTACCTGTCCCTCCTTGCAACATGCCCAAAATATGTCAGACGAAGCCCCAGAATCCTTGCCTCTAAGGAGTTGCTTGGTTTAATCCTCTCCAGGAAGAAACTGTTTTCCTAGCAGCCCATGGTACATTCAATACCCTTCTCCAGCACCACAGCTCAAAGGCATAAATTCTCCTTCTGTCCTCCCTAGTCATTGTCCAACTCTCTGATGCATAACAAATGATTGCAAAGACCAT
>NW_006399874.1:10382953-10388333 GCF_000299155.1 Elephantulus edwardii
CAATGAATGAGTGGAAGCCCAAAATCTCTGTAAATGTTTATGAAAATTAATAAAATATAATTATAGAAAAAAAAAAGAACTGTTGTTTATAGGGTTACTGTAAGGAGTACTTGAATTGATAACACCAAACAACAACAAAATAATCATGTTGCCTGTTGGTTCATTTGTGAAGAGTGTCGAATTATTGAAGTGTAATCTACTTTGAAGGCTGCAATCTTTGATCTTCAATGAGTTCTGTTAAGTCCTCTTCACTTTTTGCAAGCAAGGTTATGACATTTGCATATTGCTGGTTGTCAATGAGTTTTCCTCCAATCCAGATGCTATATTCATCATTACTCCCATTTTCCAGTTTATTTGTTCAGCATACAAAGTTAATGGATTTGATGAAATGATACAACTTTGATACAATCTTTTTCTCATTTTAAACTGTATAATATCTTGTTCTGTTTGAATGACTACTTCTTCCTTCATGTATAAAGTTCACAGGAGCACATTTAAATGTTCTGAATCAAGTTAAAGTCAAAGTTACCCATAATTCATTGTGTTCAATACAGTTGAATGTCTTTGCATAAAATTAAAACGTAAGTAGGTAGCTTTTCCAGTAATATATTATTGGAAGAGATTGTTGATAGGCGCTGTCAAGTAAAATACAACTTATAGTGACTCTATGAACAAGGGATCTGAAGTCTGTCTATACTGTGCCATCCACACAATCTCTGACATACTTGAATCCACTGCAGCAATCACTCTGTCAGCCCATCAGATTGAGGGTCTTCCTAACTTTCGCTGTCTCTCCACCTTTCCAAGAATGATTTCCCTCTCCAAGGAATAGCCTCTTTAGCAACATGCCTGAAATATGTGAGATGAAGCTTTATAATTTTTGCCTTCTAGGAGCAATCTGGCTGCACTTTCTCCAGGACATATCTGTTTGTTCTTTTGATAGTCCTTGTATTTAGTACTCTCCTCCAACAACACAGTTGAAAGGCATCAATTTGTTTTCTGTTACCTTTTCCTTGTCCATAACATACTATGACAGGTTTGGAAGAATGAGTGGCATCCACTTCCTAAACAACATGCCTCCAGAAACTCTATGAACCTCAATAAATGTCTAGAGTTGTAGAGGGGCTTCAGGCCTTTTGTTCATAGTGTTGCTATAAGTCATGCTTGACTAGAGGGCAATCAAGAACAACAAATGTACTTAGCATTATTGTAACAAATGGAAATCTTATTTAGTCTGGAAAATTTTCATATTTTAGCAGTTCTTTTTCCCCTTGGTGAATTTTTAAAACTTAAGACTACATTGATATGCTGCACTTAACATGTCAAGTAGTCCTTGCTAATTAGATGAACTGAATATTCTTTAATTGCCTGGCTCTCAAACAAAAGGTAAAATATCTATTTCTTCTTACCTAAAAGTTGTACTTGTACATCCAAAGTTGAGTTAATAAAATCAAATGATTATTAAAGATAATATGATATGAGATACTGATCCTTTTCACATTTAAATTGCTTCCTTCTGATCCTTTCCTAAGTGTTGACTATTAAATTTGATAATTGTTCAGCTGAGTACTATTGTTGTTGTTGTTATTATGTGTTGTCAAGTCAGCTGTGACTCATAGTAACCATGTATAAAATAGCTCTCAACCTTGCCCTATCCTGAGCCAGTCTCCCTATCTCTAATATACCTAACTTCATTATCTCAGTTACTGTGTCAATCCATTTTATTCTAAATCTTCCTCTCTTGCACTGGTGTTCATCTCAAAGGACTTCCAAGCATGGTGTTCATCTCAAAGGACTGGTCCCTGCTCACATATCCAAAGTGTTTGAGATAGAGCTTTAAAATCCTTGCCTCCAAAGAGCAAGTGGTGTTCACACTCTCTGAGACAGACTTGTTTGTTCTTTTGGCAATTCGTGGTGTGTTCAATACTCTTCTGTACCACAATTCAAGGGTATCAATTTTTCTCTCATCCTTCGTCATTGTCCAGCTTTCTGAGGTGTAACAAGTAACTGTGAAGACTTGGGCCTTTAGACTGACATTATTGCTCTTTGGCAATAAACTCTGGAGATCCCTGACATCAGATTTCCCCAATGTAATTCGTCTTTTGCTTTCCTGACTACTAGTGCTAGGGGTATTGCGTGTATAACTGAGTAAATTGAAAGTGTTAGCAATCTCAATCTCTTCTCCATCTATCATGGTGCTGCCAATTATCCCAATGGTAAGAATCTTTGTTTGCTTGATGTTGAGCTTCAGTCATTAACAAGTGATAATTTTGTAGAGAAGAATGCATATCTACAAGGAAAACATTTTGGTGATGATGAATAATACAATATTCTTATGAAAAGTATGCTGTCATTATTATTACTAGTATTATTATTTAAGACAAACAATACTTTAGGTGTTATGTTAAATCATAAGGAACTATGAGTTTCTCAGTGTATATTTATCCTTTTCATTTGAAGTATTGTCAGCTCTTCATTATTCATGAGAATGAAAGAACAGAGTAATATATGTAATTCAATTGTTGCTGTTATTTATTTCAACATCAAGTTAATAAAATTTTCCTTTGTCTTGGGATTGCATTATATGATAAGAATACTTATTCTTCTAAATCCTTTGATAAAAGGTAAAGTAAAGGAATGTTTATTTCCTTAGCACATGTATGCTCAGCAGGCTATATAGGATGGGGGAGGAAGGGAGGTAATGGATGGGGGCTGTAAAGACACATTGAACAGTTATGTAGTTATTCATGAGTGTTTCTCCTTGCATATAATCAAGAAAGGATTATTCTGAACCTGTTGTTAAGTGCCTTCAAATCAAGGATAACTCATAGTGATCCTGTGAACAACACATCTGAATCCTGTTCTATCCTCTGCTGTTCTTTCCATCTCTGATACATTTGAGCTCACTGCTTCAGTCACTATCAATCCATCCATCTAAAGATCTTTCTTTCTTTTTCTGACCCTCCACCCTCCACCCTTCCAAGAATAATATCTCTTTCCAAAAAAATAGCCATCATCTTTTTCTCCAAGGAACATCTGGCTGCACTATTTCCAAAATCTACCCATTTGTTCTTTTGGCAGTCCATGGGATATGCAGTAGTCATCAATTTTTCTTTTGTCATACTTATTCATTATCCAGATCTCAGGAACATAGTAAATAATGAAAAAGACCACGGTGTGAATCAAACACACCTCAATCTTCAAACAGACATTATCACTCTTCAGTATTTTGGAGAGGTCCCTGACAGCAGACTTGCCCAAAATAGTATGTCTTCATATCTTCTTGATATTCTGAAACCATTTTTGTTGTGTACTGTTGAATTGGAACTAACCTATAGGCAACCCTCTGGTGGTTCTCAGAGGCAGTTAATCACACGAGAGGAGATTGCCTATCTTTCTCATTAGGAGCATATAGTGAATTTGAACTGTGTGCCTTTGGGATTGCAGACCAGCTTCTTGCCACTAAGCTATCAGAATTCCTCAAATAACAACTATTTCCTCCTTTCAAATAGTATAACTTACCCCTCTGCTATGTTTAGGGAATATAGAAGGAGATCTAAGCTTCAAAATAGCATATAATCATATAAGAAGCTAAAATGTTTCCATCGTGAAATATCTCTACTAAGGCTCTACCATTAACATGCAGACCATCTCATGTACTATTTATGACAAATACTTTCTTAAATGTGTATTTTCTATCTATAGCCTCATCTTGTTCCTTATGTCACAATTAACTTTTTGAAAAATTGTTCTACTCTATCCGTGTCTAGGTCTATTTAGACTTTATTCCCAAGTGCAATACTCATTATTAAATCCAATGGGTACTATTCACTTGCTTAGATATTCAGGTTTTGAGAGAAAAATGCTCTCCATTTATATAAAAATTCAGACACTGGATTCCCTGATGCCACATCATGCTGTATTCCTTCTCTATTTTTATGTTGTTTGTTAATGTTGCTGTGGACCATTGAGTCAGAACCGACCCATAGTTGACTCTCCAGTGGGTTTTCAGAAGCAATAATTACATGGAAGGCGATTCCCCAACCTTATACCGGGGAGCAGTTGGTGCTTCAAACAGCATGTCTTTGAGATTGCAGTTCAGATTCTTACCATTAAGCCTGTAAATATTGTCTATGCTTTTTTCTGGATTTCTTGCTTATTAATCTCTTTAGGAAACCCACTCTCTTCAGTGGTTTCTACTAAACCTTTTTACGCCAGCAATTCCCAGTTCTCATAGGAATATCTCTTAAATTATTGACTCATTTCTCTATCTGCTTGCAAGAAAACCTTTAATATTTCCCAGTAAAATAAAATATATCTAAAATTGAGCTGATTTTTCCTTACCAATTTTTCTTATGCTGTGGCCAGTCTCTCTTGAGTTTAGGAGTCTCTAAATTTGGTCTTAGAGACTTAGTTCCTAGAATTTGGGAGGGGTTTCTATTTCAGATAGTTCTGAGAAAAATTATTTTGCTGTGAACTTTTGCACCAGGACTGAATTCGTGTAGCTTAGTGTCTCTACCATTTGTAGCAAGCCACTATCATAGTAAGATGATTTCCCAGAAGAAGGTGATGTGTCCTCTGTTTCTGGTATGTAAGTGTTGTTTTTTTGGCGCTCAGACCCAAAACTATTTAAACCCTGAAACAGCACATCAACAGAGAACTGCCAGATGTATACGCTAGGTATAGAAGAGACCATGATACTAAGGATATTATAGCTAATGTTAGATGGATCTTGGGAGAAAGCAGAGACTACCAGAAGAATATCTGTCTCTTCATTCACTATACAAAGGTTTTTGACTGTGTGGATCACAACAAACTGTGGCTAATTCTGAGAAGAATAGAATCTCAGAACACTTGATTGTGTTTATGTGAAACCTCTAATTGGACCAGGAAGCAGAAGTCAGAACAGAGCAAGGAAACATTGAATGGTTAAAAAAATTCAGAAGAAGTGTACACCAGACATATGTCTTATCTCCATTCCTTTTCTATGTGTATGCAGAACAGATTATCCTGGAGGCTGGATTCTATGAGAGGGACTGTGACATCAGGATTTGAGGAAGACTCATCATAAACCTGTGTTATGCAGATGGCACAACCTTGCTTGCTGAAACTGAAGGACTGGGAGCACTTGCTGCAGAAAGTCAAGGACTGAAGTTTCAATATGGATAGAAATTCAACATTAAAAAAAAACAAAAAAACAAACAAAGAAAGATTTTCGTTCCTAGGTCAATCAGATCGACTACATCTGTGGAAGGAACCGCTGGAGAAGCTCAATATCAGCTGTGAAAACTAGGCTGGGGGCTGATTGTGGAACAGACCACCAATTACTCATATGCAAGTTCAAGCTGAAGCTGAGGAAAATTAAACGAAATCCACAGGA